>NC_061110.1:41676149-41681149 GCF_015104395.2 Macrobrachium nipponense | reverse complement strand
TTTCCTTCGTGGCAAAAAAAACTTTATTTATTTATTATATTATATATATATATATATATATATATATATATATATATATATATATATATATATATATATATATATATATGAGAGAGAGAGAGAGAGAGAGAGAGAGAGAGAGAGAGAGTGTCATATATATACTATTGCAAAATTTGTCATGGCTGAGTAAAAGCATCTGAAACATAAGATCCTTTCGTTTATATTCCAGCAACTCGTCTCCTTCCCGGGGCTGGAGGACCCATTCAGTTTTCGGAGCCAAGATACTGCGCTCTTCTGCCCGAAGATGCTCCTCCTGCTGTCACAGTGGCGAAAGTAACGGCAGTCCACAAAGAAGGTAGGAGATCGATTTGCATTAATAGATATTCTGTTGTTTCAGATAAGCTTATCTGCATAAATTATCGTTTATTCACATAATTCCATATTGATGATTTTTTTTTTTACGTTGAAGGAAAACTAAATGATGAATTAAGTGTTGATGGGTGTCCTGGTTTTCTTTTTTCTAGTTTTGATTTTAGTTATTTATGTTAAAGATTTATTACTGAAAAGTAAATAAATCAATTGTAAAACGAGCGGAAGGCTATTGAATGTAGACTCATTTAGCATCTTTCACTGATAATAATGCGTTCCAATCATTGTAAACGATACATCGGACAACGCAGGAAAAAATATAATTATTTCTTAGTTTAATCTTTTTATGTATAATATTTGAAGTTACAATTTTTTAGTTAATTTTAGCAGAAAATATGATAATGTTTTAATATAATGGAAAAATTATTATAATAAAGTTTTGCAGAACAGTGATCAATGCCGTACTCACATTAATGAATCCTGGATGAACTCCTTGTGCGGAAAAAAACTCACTATACACCTACACCAAATGATTCCTGTCAGTGATTAAAATCTCTAGATACCTCATTTTGTTCAACTCTAGATTTGCTCCCTGATTTCATCACAACACTCGCGGAGTGTATATATTTTTTTCCTTAAATTACCCACTCATCCATTCAGGTGGTAACCTAAATATTGGAACAACTAAAATTGGTTGCCTCATTTTTACGGTGGAGTTTATATATATATATATATATATATATATATTATATATATATATATATATATATATATATATATATATATATATATATATATATGTATATATATATCATATATATATATATATAATATATATATATATGTATATATATATATATATAATGTGCGTGTGTGCGTGTGTACAGAAAGATAAAAAGCAGGAGAGATAGAGATTTTGGGTACCCACCCCCTCCTTTCCTTGATTCAAAGGCCGCCACTCCGCGATAATATCCTCATCTACAATAGCGATTTTTTTCTTAATTCCTCCTGTAAAATACAATGGCGCATTCAGGCCAATCGCCCTAATTAGCCTCCAAATGATGGCTCATTAAGCCTTCCTAATCTAGGCATATGCAAACCCGACCTTCCCTGTCTGCAAACTCCATAAACTTTGAACTTTTCTTGAAGAGTTTCCGTGAAGAATAGACGTTGCAGAATTTCGTGGACGTTGAATTCCAGGAGCTAACTGTTACCCTCCTTTTCTTATTTGGGAAATAGAGGGAATATTACTCTTGGGCACAGAGGAGGGTCAAATTTTTAAGAAAAAGAAAGAAAAAGGAAAGAGTCAGTGGTGTTTGACTATCATTTCGAGTTTCAAGCAGTCAGATTTTCAAATGAAGAGAATGAATACAAAAAAGGGACCTCGTGTTTGTGATACAATGTTCAGGAATTGGGAAATAAATAACGTTTAACATTATGAAATGAAAAGAGTTTGTGGCAAAACACACATGAACTCAGTGAATATATTGAATAAAACACACTATATAATTAAAATGTAATATCGGTTTCAGAATGACTTAAATAATTTGTGAATATAAAAATAGATTTGCAAATAAACCTAGGGTGGGGTAAAAAAAAAAAATTAGAATAAGTATGTACGTTACATGCCTTTGCAGAACACTGGAGCAAAAGATTCATGACAGTATAGAATGAGACCTGCAATACAGTACCTGCACATTCATTGCTTTAGTTGTAAAGAAAATTAGAAGTATCGAACCCGGAAATGGGAAGCTTCGTATAAAACTAACTTCCAGATGCCAGTGCTTCTTATTCACACAATTATAATCAGTTCATATTTAGAAGGAACGCCTTTAAGTGACAAGAAAACTTACCTTCCATCATTCAGTATCTAAATAGGAAAACTTTTTCATTCTTTCTGATTGAATCCTTTGTAATGTTATAATGAATATAGTTTCACATCAAAATATTAAAAGTATGAAATAAACTCATGCATCGGCACTAATGGCTTAACTGTGTATTTAGTACCAAAATATCTGCAAAGAACAGCGAGAGAGACATTTAAAATACTGGAAAGTTCCATCTTAATTATATAAGTTAGAAAACTTAGCCAGCAAAACAAATTTTATACACTATTCAAATGAAAATTATCAACAAAAAGGATAGTCATATCAATGGAATTAGACCTTTAATGCGAAAAATAAAATTAATTGTTAGGAAGCAGGTGACAGGAAAATAAACACACACACAAATACGCGCGCGCGCGCACGCACACACACACACACACACACACACACACACACACACATATATATATATATATATATATATATATATATATAATATATATATATATATATATATATATATATATATATAAGGTTTTTGCCACGAAGGAAAATTGAAAAGCGAGATAGCCGAGAACTTTCGGTCTAGCACGACCCTTTACTAAGTTATGCCTTAGTAAAGGGTCGTGCTAGACCGAAAGTTTTCGGCTATCTCGCTTTTCAATTTTCCTTCGTGGCAAAAACCTTTATTTATTCATAGTATCACGTTTTATATAACTCGTGATCAAGTTATTCATATATATATATATATATATATATATATATATATATATATATATATATATATATATATATATATATATATATATATATATATATATATTATATACAGAGATCAAAGTAATAACAAGAAATTGCTTATGATGAAAACAGGACGCATTTCTGAATTCAATAATAGGGAGTTTGGGATGGAACATTGTTAGCTACATCTTTTTGAAGGGAGGTAAGATTGTAGTTTTAACTCTTACTGTTCGTTGAAAGCTAGGGTATAACCAACTCACGGTTGGCTCCATAATTAAATAATATAAATATGTTCATGAGAATATGAAAACACATTCGGTTTTACTACTGTAATATCAGGATAGAAGGGTGGTCGAGAGAGAGAGAGAGAGAGAGAGAGAGAGAGAGAGAGAGAGAGAGAGAGAGAGAGAGAGAGAGAGAGAGAGAGTAACCAGGCCTTAAGTGGAATCACTGAATAGGCGCTGGTAGTTGAAAGTAGACAATGATTCACTTTTACGGATCCGTGTTCCCTACATTGGGATCATTTATATCTGGAGCGGCAGCATAAGCAGCATCTGGGAAGGCTATCGTCTAGAACGAGTGAGATCGGTGCTACAAATAGGGAAAAGTTTCTTAGCAACGCCTCGAGGGCGAAAACTTCTCCTTATACGAAGTAAGATTATACAACATTAGTGATATTGGCTGTTTATCAAGTTATCTTTAATAATAAATCTTGCACAAAATCATCAAGGGAAAGCGTTTCACACTTCCTTCATTTATTTTTAGATATAAATACGTAGTTTAATATTAGACAAGCAATCACAGACATACAAACACTGTATATATATATATATATATATATATATATATATATATATTATATATATATATATATATATAATATATATATACTATATATATACTATATATATATCTATATATATATATATATATATATGATATATATATATATATATATATATATATATATATTGCCATACACAAAGGTCTGAAGTATTTACATATACTATATACGTATGTATATATTTCAGAACGATACTTCTTGAAAAAATTAATTTGTTTATGGCAATTATACTGTTTTTCAATCAGCAACAGAAGAAGCAGAAACAGGTTTTATTAATTTTTCCATCAGCAAGGAATAATATAGTAAGGAACAGAGCTATTTAGGAAATTCTTTGTAAACAAATTCATTAGACTTTTGATCTTAGTGGAACTTCTGAAGTGTAGCAGAAGTGCTACAGGTGACCTCATTAATATCTTGAAAGAAGGATACAAAGGAAAGCGGACCAGATATGTCAATAAATAGATCCTTTTGTCTAAAGAAGAAAGAAGCAACCAGAAACATCTTTGCACGTAAACCACAGGTTTTATTAAGTAGTATACGGTGTAGTCAGTCCATGTGCTAGCTTTTTTTAATAGATATGCGTTTTTACTCATTCTGCCTACATTCTCTAGACTTTTATTTGCTTTTTTTTAATCATCTCAGAACTTTAGGTTTAGACTGTTCGCCGCAGATATAAGGCTCACATTCATCGTTCCCGTTTTCAGAAATAGAAGTTTAACTTCACATTTCTATAATGAATAGTTTTCTTACCTGATCCATAATCATGAGTTTTACCACGCATTATTTTCCATTTCTTTTGTTATTTATTGTATGTTTATAGTCATATTTGGAATTCATTAGCTTATAATTTCTTTTGTAACAAATTCCTTCAGATGAAATTAAAATGTGAAAAATATGTTTAGTTCCAGAAGCTCCGTAGTAACTTAATGTTATGAATTTCCTTAGTCTACATTTTTATTCACTTACTGTTTCTTTTACAGTAACACTTTTCTTTAATGCAATTATAAAGCTCCCATGATTGATAATTTTTTTTGCGACACTTTCCATGATTTTACTCCTTATACCTTTTTTTTTAATTGCTGATACCAATGTATCCAAACTTTAATGGAAACAAGAGGAAAAGGGAGCAAATAACGGACTGTATCTTAAACACTCAGATGAAATATTTGAAAAAAAATAAGCAGTCTTACAAATAAATGACTGTAACCCAAAAATTCTAA
>NC_061110.1:41653649-41671149 GCF_015104395.2 Macrobrachium nipponense | reverse complement strand
CTTCCCTCCCTGACCATTCCCCCCCCCCCCTTCCTTCCCCCTCCCTCCCTCCCTCCCTCTCTCAACATCAGAGGAGCTCCTAACAAAATGTTGAGTAGATTTTTTTTCCGCCCGTTTTGTTCGAAATTGAAAGTGAAAAACGTTATTATCTCAGGAGAGAAATCTATTTCTAGGAAATGGAAGAAAAACATCCCCCGTAAAACTGAAGTTGGGCTTAAGTGATAAATTGTTTTTTCTTTGGTCATTGTTTTCGGGGGCTTTTCAATCATTTTCTTTCTTTACATTTTATACTGACCACCTTTTTTTTTTTTATCTTCACTTGAAAAAGATTTTCGGCTGAACTTTTACAATGTTAATTTATTTTATTTTACTTCCTACCTTGTTCGACTCATTTCTGGACACGCCATTGACCAAGGATTGAAGTTGTGAGACGCTTATTTCTGCGGTCGATCCTTTCTGTTAGTGTCCGAACTCATGCGGTGGTGACAGCCAATGAGTCGCATTGCTTTTTATTGAGCTCTTCTTTTCTCCTTCAAAAGAAAACTGGAGCCAGCTCTAGAACTCTTTTAGAGTTGGTTGATTTGATCTTGCACTAATGTCCTTACATTTCCAAATTTTTTGGGACCATTTTCTGAAGCTTCTAAATGGAACGTCAGACATCTTTTATAATAAAAAAAAGATGAGGTTATAACTAATATGTAATTTATGTTGTTTCAAACAAGATAGTGAGGTTTACTGTATCACACGAGGAGACCTGGATATTCTTTCTTATCATAATTGCGTAATAAAAGATGGCATTTATTGCGGCTGTAAACACTCTTGGTGTTTTTATCTCTCATATTTTGCGAATGAATGAGGACACCTCCACTTTTGTTGATGTGTAGGTGTTTATGAAATGGTGAGGTCAAAAGGTGTATATAAAATAATAAAATCGAAATGGATGTATTTGTACTGCTTGCTTACACGTCCTTAATTAATTACAGAGGATAAAAAATTTGTATATATGTATGTATATATATATATATATATATATATATATATATATATATATATATATATATATATATATTATATATATATATATATAGATAGATAGATAGACAGATAGATAGATAGATAATCAACACAATCACACGTGGAACAGAAATAAATTTTTGACTTGCATCAAATCGAACCCATGTCTCAATTGAAAGACGAGACCACTGCGTTCTTGTCTTTCAATCGAAAAAACCCGGATTCGATCCTGATGTGAGTAGGAAAATTATATACACACACACACACACACACACACACACACACACACACACACATATATATATATATATATATATATATATATATATATATATATATATATATATATATATGATATAGATATATATAGATATAGATATAGATATGATATAGATATAGATATAGATGATATGATATAGATATAGATATATATATAGATATAGATATAGTATATATATATATATATATATATATATATATATAATATATATATATATATATATATATATATATTACATATATATATATATATATATATATATATATATATATATATATATTATATATATAGATGCATGTATGTATAAGCAATCTCCAAGTCATTTAGTGTCTGGGAAAAATATATGTTGGCCGATGAAGTATCCGTTGATATGAAAACTAAAGACTGCCAGTTATTAGCTAAAAAAATATTGCATGAGAAGAGAAACTTAAAATAATAAACATCTAGGGTAAGAAAATAAGATAAGAAAATCTTCCCTTTAATGTGACGGCGTTTGTAGTCTCGTTAGTAATACGAAGGCCTGGAGCTATGTTGGACACATGCAATTAATGCTCCTTGTTTGAAGAGGCTTATCTTGAAGTGACTTGCGCTTGTATTTGCTTTGCCATTGTTGATTCGTACTCCTCATTGCCAGTTATCCCATCGTTTCCTTAATTACGTCTTACGTACTTTATGATTTTCTTTAGTGTGTTAGTTATGTCTCTGTCTATTATCCTATTCGTGTGTTAGAAATTTATGCAAGAGGTTATGTAGTGGCTTTTAAGTAATAATTACGTTAGGTTTTCCCAAACGATTACACTTCTGGGGAGAGATTGGAATAAAACTACTGGGAGAGGGGACCCGTTTTGGGGTAAGGGGGGTTGGGGGAGGGTGCTGAATTGCTAAACCTTGGAGAAGTTTTTATTGCCTGGATGGTCTTGCTGGTTCAGTCTCGAACCTTATTCTTGTATTTGCCACATTTTTTGGTTCATTTAGTACTTTCATTTGCCCATCAGAATGGTAAATGTTAAATCCCTTCACCTAATCTATAATATGTGAGGGAACAAACGAGGTCATTATTCGGCGTGTTAAAAATTCCTCATTCCTTTTCACATAAAAAAAGTGTGTGTGGGTGGGGGGGGTAAGAAATCCGAAATCTCATTTCCGGTTCAACTTGTTTATAGGGCGGTTAGAATCTTTTAAAGATTTATTTGTCTGTTTACCTAACTGCTCAAGTAAAGAGTTATGTGTATATTTTTACCATCCATTTGCCCGACATGAATCTGATGACTGTCATTAAGTGACTACGCTGTGGAAGAGAGAGAAAGGTAAATTTTGAGGAGATGGGACTTTGTGAGATGGAATTTACAGTCGCGTTTTAAAAGGTCCAGGAGTAATGTTCGAATGCCCATTCCCCCTTTTCATTCCATAGCCTGAATAAATTTAATTATCTTATACAATTCATTTTGTTTCTACCTTTTTCCTGATTTCTGATCCAGAAAAGTATACAGTTTGTGGTGATTGGTGTAGGAGTTGGCCTTCCCCGGATGCTTATTGACTCGCATAATTCTTAATAATGATGACCTTATACTACGTGGATTTTATATGAAAAGTGTCGCATGACGATGCATGTACCTACCTCCTCGATGGAAGTGTATTTTTATGGCAGTTGAAATACAAAACTATAAGTCTAATAAGAAACTGTACTTTTCAAAGAAGTACCTAGTCAGTCAGTTAGTATATATATTATTTTTTTTTTGGGGGGGAGGGGGGAGTGGGGGCGGGGGTTGGGCTGAGAGATGAACTCTCTTTATATGGAACAAACTAAAGGGACCATTAACTTGAAATTCAAGCTTCCAAAGAATAAGGTGTTCTTCAGGAAGTAAGAGAAGGTAAAAGATAATACAGATAGATGAAATTTCACTTATAATAAATAAACAAGTTAGTTAATAAATGGATACAAATGTATTAAAATGCAAGGAACTTTTGCAGTTGCAATTGCCCGAAGGAGCATCGCCGAGGCATCCTTGGAGTAACAAAAATCTCAGCATCGTTAGGCCCCAACTTATTGGAGGCTTTTCCATGATTTGTTCTAGGTGTACCTATTAACTCTAATTTTGACATTCAAAGCAATGCAATCACACTTCAGCGTCTGACACGATCATTTTTATGGAATTAGAACCTATGCAGGCAATAAAATTTTTGCAATATTTTGATAGGACTAGTATTGAAGTATTTCATATACTGTATATAAATTTTAATATATATATATATATATATATATATATATATAATATATAATATATATATTATATATATATATATATATATAATGGTGTAATATTATAAATATAATGTGTGTGTGTGTGTGTGTGTCTGTGTGTGTGCGTGTGTGTGTGTGTGTTACTTGATATTTTTTGTGATACTGTTAACGAAACAAATAAAGGTATACAGCGTAATGCACAAAAAATTTCAAATGTTCTCGTTTTTTCTTGCTTGTAATTCAAACAGGCACGCGCAAAGCAAAATTAAATTGCTTAAATAAGAAACATCAGCTTGCGCTTGGGTTCTCATGCTTCGCCGGACTGCTATTTCTTGAGCTGTAAACCAAGGAACACATTCCCTAAAAACTAAGGTATTTTTCTCGATTCACTATCGTTCTTCCGAGTTGTGCACTGCAACCCAGCATTCCTCGCATTCAAGTACAATATCTTTTCCTGGACTCGTTCTCAAGGGGAACAAACCAACGCGTGGAAAAAGGTTGTATTCCAGCACGTTACGAAGAAACCTGGAAGGTAATATGACGTAAAGATAAATTTCCGCATTTCTGCTTCTGTTCTTCCATGAGAGACTTCGCCCAGAGTAAAGGAACGGCGTCGTTTCATGAGACATTATCAACCTACCAGTCGGAAATCTTGAAAAGATGTGTCTGTCTTACTGAAGGCCAACTCAGGTACCCGGAAACGGGATGGAAAACGATGAAGACAGTTTCTCTTGAGGAACGAACGTATCCAAATATCTATATATATCTATATATAAACGTAGTTTATTCGGTTGTATTCTTGAATTTTTTTTACCATACTTTCAATGCACAAGTGTTTCTCGGGAGTGCAAGATATAACTGATTTGTATGAATTAAATATATTTCATAATGACCATCAAATGTGGGTCATACACACTGAATAACTGTTTGAATAATTATCTGCGATGACTTAAATGTGTATATATATATATATATATATATATATATATATATATATATATATATATATATATATATATATATATATATATAGAGAGAGAGAGAGAGAGAGAGAGAGAGAGAGAGAGAGAGAGAGAGAGAGAGGAGAGATATATATATATATATATTATATATATATATTATCTATATATATATATAATAAATATAAATAAAGGTTTTTTTTTTGCACGAAGGAAAAAAATGAAAAAAACGAGTTGGCCGAGGTACTTTCGGTCCTATTCGGATAGGACCGAAAGTACTCGGCCAACTCGTTTTTTCATTTTTTTTCCTTCTTGGCAAAAAAAACCTTTATTTATACATAGCATCACGTTTTATATACTTCGTGATCAAGTTATTCATATATATATATATATATATATATTATTATATATTTATATATATATATATATATATATATATATATATATATCTCTATATCTATATATCTCTTTACAGCATATCTATATTATTCTATATCTATATTCTATATCTATATCTATAAAGTAGTATACTATGTTATATATATATAGATATGTATATATATATATCATATATATATATTATATATATATAATACATGGATATAGATATGGATATAGTATATATATAGCAAGGATATGGGATAAGATAAATAGATATAGATATGGATATAGGGATAATAGATATATAAAATAGATATTAGTATAATATATATATGTATATATATATATATATATATATATATATATATATATTATATATCTATATATATCTATATCTATATATACTATATCTATATATCTCTCTATATCTATATCTATGTATAATCTATATGTATGTATATGTATATCTATATCTATATCTATATCCATATCTAATCTATATCTATATCCTTAGCTATACTATAAACTAATTATCTATAATATTATCTAATATAATATATATTATATAATATATACATATATGGATATAGATCTATATATAGATATAGATATAAAATATATATTATTTATATATATACTATAAATATCTATATATATATAGAATAATATATATAGATACATATATCTAGTATTATATCTAGATACATATATGATATATGTATATATAGATATATATATATATATATATATATATGTGTATATATGTGTGTGCGTGTGTGTGTGTGGTGTGTGCTGTGTGTGCGTGTGTGTGTGTGTGTGTGTGTGTGTGTGTGTGTGTGTGTGGGTGTCCATAATGGTCCAGTCATACGAAGGGAATGTCTTCATCAGTTTATTAGCCTGTTCTGGAAGGCTATTCTAGGTTGAGCAGAATATTTTAGAAAAAGACTTATTTTCATCTTATACATTAGTGTTTTCATTATTAGTGTATCGTTTCTTTTAAGGTAGATGAACTTCGAGTACTAAGACCTTATGAAGCTTGCGAATACTTACATTGTTAGTTCTTCTCACAGTAATATCTTTCAAGATTGTCTACGGTTGCTGAGCTCCTAATCACCGTAGACTTGATTAATTCACTTCTAACACTCAGATACTATATAAAAATTATTCGGCTTTAGAGCAATCACTATTCTCTTTATTTTCAAGATTTGGGAACATCACAGTGAGGCAATATCTACTTCAAGATCCTTCAAGAACTTTGAACAATGTCTCTGGATATTACTCTTGAACGATTTATTCTCTAAGGTTAATACAGGACAGTTATGTCATCGCTATAATAGCAACACAAAATTTGTGACAAAAAAAATCTTAGTCAAGCACAGAATCATTCACAAAAATAAATAAATTATGGAAATAGAAAAAAAAAATATTAAACCTACTCCAATACGAGTACAATTCGCAAAGCACAAAATGAAATGCATTTAAACAAAACCAAGAATGAATTGAACAGAGCACATTCCCACGTGGTGATTTTAAAATAATCTATTCCTTTACCTTAGAATGAATGAACGGAAGTCCTGGAAGCCTCCTGAAGGCATTAATTTCGTTACAAATGAGTGAAAATTAATAGCCAAGGGCGAAGTTACAAGCCAAATTACGTTCTCTCTCTCTCTCTCTCTCTCTCTCTCTCTCTCTCTCTCTCTCTCTCTCTCTCTCTCCCCGAGGATAAGTAAAAATTCCAACTCTTCTTCGAGTGGTGCGTTCAACACAACTGCATTGATTTTATGCTAAAAGAGCAAACTGCTGTGTTTTATGTCGAACACTTTAATAACATCAGAATTTATATTAATAAAGGAGACATTTACTTCATATTTTACAAAGGGGAAAGAACTCTATGCAGCAGAATTAAGAGTGCTTAGTATTTCAATTGTAATAATGAATTGCAATTTTCTTTGACAGCAAAACGGACTTAACAACGATCAGAACTATATTCCTAGTCTCACTTCACAATTCAAGCCTGCAATCTCTCGCCACAGGCACAACCCTTAACATAGACATTTACGTCAAATCTGGTGCTTGAAGTTGGAGAAATACTCCTGATGTGCTGATATCCAACTAAAACGGCTTTCTGGCGTTTTCACTTATACAGTAATCTCAGCGATAATAGCTCTCTTTAACAGAGGAAATAATGAAAATGCAGAACTTCACAGCTTTCAGTTAAATATACTTAGTTCTTTCTTCGAGTGCTAGATAAGAATATAATATATAGTGATGAAAGTAAAATTAACAATAACTTCAAGGAAAATCAGTGGAACATAGCATCACTGATAAAAACACTTCAAGGAACAGCCGATTTATTCAGCACAGATTACAATGCTTCGAAAAAAAGTGGATTATTTTTGCACTCATTCAGTTACTTTTATGAGCAGTGGGTTACTTCTACACTGATTCAAAATTCCAATTCTTCATTACTGGGGAGAAATCCCCAATAATGGAAAATTGAACTTATAGGGTCAATTACAATTTCAGTACATTTACACGACTTTCAATTGATTTTACTTCCGCCTTGCTAGACCAATATTGAACCCTCAAATTTTCCTGACAGTCACCTGTCTATTCAGTACTTAACTTCGATCATGGGAGCCGTTTCTTTCGTTGTCCTTCATCAATGTGTGAATTAAATGAATCTTTCCTAGACAGCGTGACCTGAAGAGTTTTAACCCGGTATGTATCCACCTTTGCCGCGTGTTTATTACAAGCCCGTTGGGGTTGACCGTAAAAACATAAACAAAAGACTGTGAATATCATAAATATAATGACCTCTAAAGTAATATTAATCCTAAATAGCGACCCCAGGACTTTGCTGGGGGATAATATCTAGGAAAGATTCAATTATATATCAACAAATGTTAGCACAGGGTAAAGTGCAGTTTGGTGGAAGGAGTGAGGTCGTCGAGTATCAAGTTTTCAGTGCAGGTCGAGGTCTATAGAAGCCTTCAAAACGCGTCACTTTTGCAGCAAAAGTCTAAAGGCCCCCATACACTGAACGATTGTCTGAGCGATTGTCTGAACGATTGTCTGTATCGTTGGCAAAAACACTGTGTATGGGTTTGTCTGAATGCAAAAATGGGCTGAGCTTCGTGTCTGAACGATCTCAGCGGGAATCTGTCCCGACCAGGTTGATGGCTTGCGAAATCGTTCGTACTGTATGAATAGTGTGTGTGGGGGTCGATAACGACAATCGTTCAGTGTATGGGGGGCCTTTAGATCTGGACCTCTGGAGTATTGCCCTTCTCAAGTGATTCAGCACCGATTTCTGGAGTCTATTCTTGTAGTACTCTCCGGACAACAACAAACGTTGTTGTCTCTTGATCGCCCCTTCAGGTCCATGCAAGAGGTGCTAAGGAGACCCAGATTGACACTGGTTGAATTTGAATTTTAAACAGCCTAGGCCTATGGAAGGTCTAACACATACCCAGCAAGTGGGAACCAGCTTCAGTGCCGCGTTTTTTTTTTTATTTGAATTTACGTTGGGTTATTTGAACCAATTAACAAATGGCTCTTAGAGAAAATTTCCGCAGGTGGTAGCTGTTTTGGCATCTCATTATTCTTAACTATACTCTGTTTTTTTCCATCTGTCCATCTGCCTGCGGTGGTCGTGCATGGTAACACTGCGTCCCAGGGTATAGTTACGCTATGTGTAAATCTTAGGTTAAAAAAAAGGATATCTTAGTGTACATTTGCAACTGAAAAGTGTTTTAATAATTTACTGTATGCGAATTACGCCATTGATATTCGAAATAGGATATTATTTAAAGCCCGGGACGCAGTGTTACCATGCGCAAATACCACAGGCGGATGGACAGATGGAAAAAAACAGAGTATAGTAGGTCCGTTTTCATCAGAGGGGCCGAGGAATATAACGGAAGTTTTGAGGTATAAGTCAGATTAAGGCCCAGATTACTATTTTTTAATCTCTTTTCGACTGCCCAGACTTGTCAGCAAGGGTCTCCGTCTCTCTTTTGTCCATTATCACATGATCTTCAAACAATACTGGCCAACATGTTATTTCTACAACTGGTTTTATAATCTAAGGTAATAATTAAAATAGGTGTTCATATATATATATAATATATATATATATATATATATATATATAATATATATATATACATATATATATATATATATATATATATATATATGTGTGTGTGTGTGTGTGTGTGTGTGTGTGTCTGTGTGTCTGTGAGTGCATGTGCGTGTGTGCGTACAGAAACACACAAGCACATATATTGTGTGTATGTATATATTTCTGTGTGTGTTTCAAGTTATTTTTGAAACGACTTACTTCTATAAAAAAAAAAATAAGTAATATAGGATAAATGCATATGAAAGAGACGAGGTGAGGTGAAATTGTAGAAGTAAACTGTATACATATCATCTGAGGCATAATATCGGAAGGATGAGAGATATGGAGATACATAAAGTCTGTTCAAAGGATTATCTTAGGTGACAGATTCAATCAGTGCCTTCACTGGGTTTGACCGTGTGAAAAGATCTGGAGGATGACAGGTTGAAGAAAACAATCTGCAGTGCGCAAGAATTGAGAGGTGAGGATGAGAGGAAGATTTGGAAGGGACGGAGAGACGAAGTGAAAGAGTATTGGAACGGAAAGGCCTTAAAACCAGAAAGTATAAGTGTATAGGGAGAGATAGAGGTGAGTGTTGCAGCTTGTCTAAGGCGATCTGATGCGCTGAAGGAGAACCTTCTTAGCAGGAGAATGAAGTGGCTAGTGCTGCGGAATTACTCTTTACAAGGAGTTCTCTTTTTTTGCCCCTTTAAGAATGAACGTCGAAGCGATCATTGTCGTTACTTACTTTGAGTTCCATCTTCGCAGGAGACTACGGAGACAGCTTTCCAAGTAAGCAATGATAATGACCATTTCGACATATATATATATATATATATATATACTATATATATATATATATATATATATATATATATACATACACACATACATACATACGAATATATACGATATATATATATATATATATATATATATATATATATATATATATATATTATTATATATGTATGTATATATGTGTGTGTGTGTGTGTGTGTGTGCGTGGAACGATCCACCAACATAGCAAATGCTAGATTGAATTGCACCACTCAGACAATGGGGCCACTTTGGCCGATTGGTCCTTATACAAGCACCTAAGTGGTATAATTTAGGCCGGGGAAAGGGATGGATAATAAAGCCTAGCACCAAAACGAATGAAACAGTCACTTCAGAGGACACCAGAGAGCAGGATTAATAGAGTACTCTATTAATCCTGCCAGAGAGGAAGGGGATTCGTTAAGCAACATGGACCGTTGGTGAAAATGGAGAATGAGTTAAGACTCATGCTACATAAAGAACTAGTACTGAAAGAAGAATTATTTCCAGAGTCAGAGATCAAGGGGTTTTAGAGTTAATACTGCTCGGGCAATAAAGAGCATTCCAAAACGTGAGAAATTTATTAAAGAAACAAATCCAAATAAGACGAGCACAGTACTTTCATAGTGGGAAAGAATGAAAAACCCCACATGTAATCCACACAATTAGTAAGGAGGCAAAGGAATATTCGTAAAGCTCAACACTACTTCTTTTTGTTTAGTTCTTTACTGCTGAGGCAAAAGAGATCATTCCAAAATGTGAGAGCTGTACTAAAAAGCAACTGAGGCAAAAGAGAGCATTCCAAAATGTGAGAACTGTACTAAATAGCAACTGAGGCAAAAGAGAGCATTCCAAAGTGTGAGAACTGTACTAAAAAGCAAACGCAAATCAGACCAACAGAGTGCTTTCGCCGTGGCAAAGAAGGAAAACCTAGAATATGTAACCAAAGTAATGGATAAATGGGTATATGAATGTTTGAAGCCTGTCTTTACTCCTTTTTGCTGACACTTTCAATATATACATTTTTTCGGTGATGTAATTAATTATCAAGTAAAATTTACTATTTGTAGTTTTACTTTCGTATTGCCTAATAGTTGATACGTTTGCAAATTTTTATCATTTTTTTTCAGACACCACTATCCCTCTTACTTGACACTTGTCGATGCATTTATTTCAAAAGATCCCTTTAATTTCTAACTGAACGAGACAGGGCGAGAGGCAAGAGGCAGATGAGCGGAGAGAGAGAGAGAGGAGAGAGAGAGAGAGAGAGAGAGAGAAGAGGGGGGGACGTGTTGCAGGGAGAGGTAAGCATTCCAAAATGATTTGTGATGATGAGATGAAAGTCGTGGGACTGAGCTGATATTATTTATTGCCACTGAATGCTTCAACCTCTGGATTATAGACATATGCCGGCGGAAAAGGGTACGAAATTTCCACATCCACTTCCTTGGATACCGGTTTGTGTAAAAGAAGGGATTAAGAAAATGGGATGGAAGCGAACGTTCGGGAAAGATTAAGGAACGAAGGAAAGGAGCAGAGATAAGCTGAGAAAAGAAAATGGGATAGATGGCGGCAGTTGGTGACGAGGCACTGCGGAAAAAGAAATGAAGGAGCAGGATTTCTGTCGGATCCTATCTCTCAGATCCAGCTTCGTAAATTAGGTGCCTGTCAGAAATTGCCCCGATAACATTCGAAGCCAATACAGTTCCTCGTTTGCATTGGATTTGCCAGGCCTCCTGAAGTCAGTTTCCTCCCTTTAACTTAATTTTTCTTTATTTAATTTTTTTTAATCACAGGGAGAGAAGTAACTAGCTTATTAAATCTGATTTCGAAATAATAGTGGGATACGAGTTGAGTTGTAAAATGTGTTACTTTTCCAATGGAAAAAATGCTAGTTTTTACAAAGCATTATCTGTCGATGAACGTTTTACTGATTTTAACTTGAAATAACAGAGCTGGGATTTGGACAGTTTATAACATTGATCCTTGAAAGAAAAGAGATTCCATTATTTCTTTGACAAGACAATACCAGAAATAGACAAATTATATTTATGAGATGATATTCATAGATAAAACATGAGATATTTCGTGATTTGTGCACGCCATGGACAAACTGTAAAAGACTAAGGATATCCATTAGAATCGTGACAAAAAATTACTTCAGGTATGTGATAATGCATTAAACTTTGTTTTATTTACGAAACACTTAAATAAAAACGTTGCATTTGCCTTTATATATATATATATATATATATATATATATATATATATATATATATATATATATATAATATACAATAAAGGTTATTTTAATGTATGAGATACTAAAAACGATACCGTTAATCTGTATATCAGTAGCAGAAAAATACCGAGAGAGAGAGAGAGAGAGAGAGAGAGAGAGAGAGAGAGAGAGAGAGAGAGAGAGAGTGCCAGCAGACGAGTCTCAATTTTATGGCTTGTGTCCGTGCGTCTTCTGTGTGTGTGTGTAAGTACCCATGTACGAGCGTGTACGTGCTCGCGCAAGTGTGTAATGTGTGACTGATTGTCTTATTTTGTTTCCATTTTAAAAATGAATGACAATGATGCATAATAGGCCTATTCTTGATCATGAATAGACCCATTATAGGCCTATTCTTGTTCTGCATTATTTCTCCATAATGACTATTTTTTATTCTCATTCAGAAACTGAATTGCAAACTCACTCTCTCTCTCTCTCTCTCTCTCTCTCTCTCTCTCTCTCTCTCTCTCTCTCTCTGACTAATAATGATAATAAGCATACATAGGCCTAGACAGATAACTCCTATTATTGCATCCCGCATATTTTATTTCATCTCCCATCTTCTATTATATTCCCCGTCTGATATTGCACCCCTCATAATCAATTGCATCCTCCATCTTCTATTGCATGCCTGTCTGTTACTGCATCCCCAGCTTCTATTGCATTCCCATATACTATTGCATCACCTATGCTTTATTGCATTCCCTGGCCCCCACCATCTATTGCATCCGCCATCTTCCATTGCAGCCCTATCTTCTGTTGCATCTTCCATCTTCTATTACATCACCTGTTATCTTTCGCATCCCCGTCGTATATTGCATCCCCATCTTCTATTACATCCCCTGTCTTCTAAGGCATCCTCCATTATTTATTACATTCCCCGTTTTCTGTTACATCTCCCCATCTTCGATTGATTCCCCCTCTTCTATCGCATGCCGTTCTTCTTCTGCATCCCATCATCAATTACATCCCCCCGTCTTCTGTCCCCTGTCTTATTTTGCATACCCAATCATCTACTGAAACCCCTATTTTCTATTGCGTCTCTCATATTCTGTTGCATCCCACATCCATCTATAGTATTCCCCGTCTTCTATGGCATCCCCCATCTTCTATTGCATCCCCATCTTGTATTGCATTCACCATCTTCTATTGCATCCCTCATCTTTCATTCCCGTCTTCCAGTCACCTTTCCTCGTCTTCTATTGCATCCCCCATCTACTTCACTCACAAACTTCCCATCACCTGTCTTCCATCCCCCATCTTCCAATCACCTTCCCTATCTTTTATAGCATCACCCATCTTTTTTGTGCACCCCTCATCTTCTTCTATTCCAACCCTCATCTCACCATCTCCCACCTTCCAGTCACCATCCCCATCTCATCACCCATCTTCAATCCTTTGGGTAATAAACCTCGTGAATATCGGTGTGCCCTGCCTGCTGTATTTATTATTGATATAGATTCATTTAAATATTCTCGTATAAATATATTAATTTATGCATTCATTCGCTTGTTTAATTACATACCTCCACGAGCTAGAATGCATTTAGAATATATTATCATTCTCTGTGTCAAGTAAAAACATTCGATCAACGTAAAACGTTAAAATAACAGTAGTTTTCCCTCCTTGGATCGGTGCAGTTGAAATTGCCAACCTACTCGATTCTCAGTGAAGAATCCGCCGTCAATTTACCACTTTAATTATTATTTACTATGCTGAAAATAATAAATAATAAACGTTTGTTTCTTATACTTTTAAAAAGTAGATAATCCACGAAAATGTGCACTTTATAATTTAACAAGATACAAATAATAAACAATAAACGTGTGTTTCTTATACTTTTAAACTGTCCTGATATTCGCTGCACATTTCTCCATGATAAGACAAAAATATTGGTTTTTTGTTGGTATTGTGTACATTCCTTGGACCCGGTGCCGCCAAAATTGCCAACTTGCCAGGTTTTAGAAGTCGAAAATCCACGAAAATGTACCGCTTTGTAACTTACCAAGCTACAGATAATAAACAATAAACGTTTGCTTTTTATAATTTTAATCTGTCCTGATAATCGTTGTATATTTCTCCAAGATAAGACAAAAATATTACTTTTGTGTTGGTATTGTTTACATTCCTTGCACCCGGTTTTTGACGAAGATAATCCATGAAAATTTACTATTTTATTTATAATTCAATAACCTAAAAATAGTACACTATGAAAAGTAGTCTTTTATGCTATTTTGGGCCAACGCAGCCGTATCATACATATTAGTGACAACACATTAATGCCTACTATTTTTGTTGGAAGTTCAGTAACTACGTGGCGCTAAGTTGGACGAAGGCATTTGCAGTGTGGGTGTAACTGATCTTCACTTGAGATTATAAAGTTCTTATTGGCATTATATTAAGTTAAGATATTTACATGTAAGGGAATGCTATTCCAATAAAATGGCACTCTAAATATTTCAGTTGATTTGATTCTTTAGTTAAGGAGAAAATAGATTTTTAACAAAAATCTGAGAACCTTACTTCCCTGCATATTAAAATGTCGTCGTCTTATCAATAGATGGCGACAGCTCCTGTATTTTGAGCAAAAATACATGGAATTCCCTCTCTGATGAAAGGACTGGAAGTGGCCACGTGGTCGCCCTAATCTAATGATAAAATTTATTTATTTTTAATTTTTATTTTTGCGCATTTTGATACAGGTTTGTGAACTAGAGATAATAGATGTTATTAGAAATTTTTTCTCCTTTCAACAATAAATGACTGAATACGTGATTGACATGATATACTTGAATTTAATTGTTAGACTTATCCATTTTCAAATATGCCACGATGATGATTCTGTTGTTGGTTTATTACTCCTAAAATTACCATGGTGGTATAATCTAGTATGCCTTGCATTTACTCTGTCTTCTGCAATTATAAAGAAATTCGTCAATTATTGCAATCCTATTCAAACGCTGCATTTGCCTCCACGCTTTTGGATAAGGGAAACATGGACATTTTTTCGTTTTAGGGAAATGTAAATCACCTCCTATTAAACGTCCTACCTGAGGATTTATACGAAATTCCGTTCAATATGTCTTATCTGTTTTTCGTAACAAGAGAAAGAGAGAGAGAAAGGATTCTGAGGTTGGGTTTTATAATTTATGTTTAGTCTCGTACTTTTTATTATTGTGACCATTAATACTTTCCAGATATTTGCACAGCATTTTGTACTGGAAGAATACAGAGAGAGAGAGAGAGAGAGAGAGAGAGAGAGAGAGAGATTCTTGGGTCAGGTTTTGTCATTTATGTTTAGTTTCATACTTTTTATTATTGTGATGATTAATAGTTTCCAGATATTTGCAGAGCATTTTGTACTTGAAGCACACACACACACACACACACACAGAGAGAGAGAGAGAGAGAGAGAGAGAGAGAGAGAGAGAGAGAGAAAAGTCTGGGATTGGGTTTTGTCTTTTATGTTTAATCTTATACTTCTATTATTAAGAAGATCTACATTTTCCAGATATTTGCACAACATTGTGTACTGGAAGCATACAGAGAAAAAGAGAGAGAGAGAGAGATGTTGGGTTTCGCCATTTATGTTTAATCTCGCAGTTCTCTTATTATGATTATTGATATTTCCGAGTGTAAACTTTGATAAAGGTTCTGTGCACTCTTCAACTTCTTTTAATTAATTCTTCATTTTCTTAGGACGAATTTCCACAGAAGCACAGAAGGGAGCATGTAGAAAGGAGCATGTACAAGGGAGAATACAGAAAGGAGCCTATAGAAAGGAGCATACAGAAGGGATCATATAGAAGGGAGTCTACAGAAGGGAGCATATACAAGGGAGTACACAGAAGGGAGCCTATACAAGGGAGCATACAGGAGGAAATATGCAGAAAGGAGTCTACAGGAGGGGAGCCTATAGAAGGGAGCATGTACAAGGGAGCGTAAAGAAAGGAGTATACAGGAGCCTATAGAAGGAAGCATATAGAAATGAGCATACAGAAGGGAGTTTACAGAAGGGAGCCTATAGAAGGGAGCATATAGAAAGCAGCATGTATGAGCACAGAAGGGAGCATATTAAAAAGAGCTCAAAGAAAGGAACATTCTAGAAGGAGCTTACAGACGGGAGCAAACAAAATTCTTTGTATTTTATGAATGATGAAAATATCTCTATTACATAAGGTACATTATTATTATTATTATTATTATTATTATTATTATTATTATTATTATTATTATTATTAAGACCCTCTTTGAGGTAAATTTTGAATAATATGGCTGCATTATGCGAATTGATTTTATACTGATTTAATAATAAAAACTTTGATTCGCTTTTCCTGCGCGTTAATATTGGTCAATATTTAGCCAATGTTCATATTTCTATGAAAATATTATTATTATTATTATTATTATTATTATTATTATTATTATTATTATTATTATTATTATTATTATTTGGCCTTTGTAAGGTAGAGTACTGAATTAAAGTATTAAAACCTACTCAGATTAGATGACTGGTATTTGGTATGTTTGATGATTGGAGAGGGGCTGATCAACACACCAATTTGCAGCCCTCTAGCATCGGCAGTTTTTAAGCTCTGAGGGCGGACAGAAAAGTACAGACGGACGGACAAAGCCATCTCAATAGTGTTCTTTCACAGAAAACTAAAAAGAGATGAGAATAATAGAACAGATCCCGTTATGTGAAAACCCTTGTTATTATTAAGGGGATGAGTAGCACCATTACCTCACTTTTATCAAGTTTCTTATACACATGGAACATTTATCACCTTCTCCATTTCAACAATTTCTCTGAACGTTCCTGTCAGGGTACAAACATTTTAATCTTACGCTCCTTCACTCGAGTCGTTAATCACATTAGAAAACCCTGTGGCCACTAGATTCTATGCTTTAGACCAACAAGGATGTCCTTTCAGAAACAGGGGAAACTTCTGTGCTATTCATTTGGTGATATTAGTAATTAGAATAATGTCATACCAAAGCGACGAGATTATCTAGATAATCACCTAATGTGTCTTTTGACAATCGACTTTCTGTGAAAATCGTTGCGCCGTTATACAATGGATAATTACAGCTAGCTAATTCCTATTTCATGAAGATTTTATATTTGTGAACATAATTGTTACTTTATTTGCCTATTTATTTTTTTTCTTATTGAACTAAAATAACAGGACCAGAGATAGCTAATTTTCAGGTTCCAGAAAAAACACTAATAGGTGTGAGATACATTTTTCTTCTCTTAAAGTTTGTTCTATCTTTTAAGAGGAAAAGGAACGATATATTACCTAAATGATCATTAAATGGTTTCGTGGGTTTCTCACCTGTGATCACTCAGCCGCTTTCCGGGGAAATTCTGAAGAACTCGGAAACATTTTCTTATTTC
>NC_061110.1:41636149-41643649 GCF_015104395.2 Macrobrachium nipponense | reverse complement strand
ATATATTATTAACTATATATATATATATAATATAAATATATATATATATATAACATATATAATATATATATTATATAATATATATTATTATATATATATGTATATATAATAATATATTATATATATATAATATATAATATGGTTATTAATATATATTTTATATATTATATATTAATATATATATATTATATTATGGAAAGGTATGAAGATTTCTTTTGCTGTATACACATGTAAAATATATATGTATATAACTCTTAGACAATTTTCTCCATGTTAGTAACATAAACTTTCGTTGTACTTTACTGAGAAAATTCCTCTGCTTTACTGGCTGACTAATCAATCTAAAAAAAAAAAAAAAGAAAGTGATGAGGACCATTTAGCCTCTTTCCCGGCCTTTTCTGTGTTTCCCCAATTTTACAGTTTTCCCAACTAAAAAAGAGCTAAGGGTTAATTGTTGTTAGACGAAAAACATTTAATGACACTGATCTGCGATCCATTCCGTTAAGTATCTCCCTCTGGAATAAATTACTTTTCCTGTGGCTAAAACTGTATTATCCTAGCCAAATATATATTTAAGATGGTTTAAAATCGCTCACACAGAGCGGTAAAGATTTTTTGAAGAATCGCTCTCCATTTTAGATAATGTAGGTTTTGATAAAAAGATACGGCAGGAGACGTTTTGTATATTACATACATTACATACTACATACATACATACATACATACATACACACACACACACACAAACACACACACACACACACACACACATATATATTATATATATATATATATATATATATATATATATATATATATATGTAATATATATATATAAATATATATTATATATATAGTATAATATATATATAGATATATATATATATAATATTATATATATATAAGATATATATATATATATATATATATATATATATATGTATGTATGTAATGTATGTATGTATCAAACGTCTCCTTTCGTATCTTTTTATCAAAACCTATATTTTTTTAAATTGAGAGCGATTCTTCAAAAAATCTTTTACCGGTCTGTGTGAGCGATTTTAAACCTTTATCTTAAATATATATTTGGCTAGGATATTACAGTTTTAGCCACAGGAAAAGTAATTTATTCCAGAGGGAGATATTTAACGGAATGGATTGCAGATCAGTTGGTCATTAAATGTTTTTCGTCTTTATTTAGTTGGGAAAACTGTAAAATTGGGGAAACACAGAAAAGGCCAGGAAAGAGGCTAAATGGTCCTCATCACTTTTTTTTTTTTTTTTTTTTTTTTTTTTTTTTTTTTTTTTTTTTTATTTTTTTTTTTTTTTTTTTTTTGATTAGTCAGCCAGTAAAGCAGAGTAATGGTCTCAGTAAAGTACAACGAAAGTTTATGTCGCAACATGGAGAAAATTGTCTAAAAGTTATATACATACATATTTACATGTGCATACAGTAAAAGAAATCTTCATATCTTCATATATATGATATATATATATATATATATATATATATATATATATATATATATGTATATATATATGTATATATATAGATATGTATATATATATATATATATATATAGATATATATATATATATATATACATATATATATATATATATATATATATATATATATAGATATATATATATATATATATATATATATATATATATAGAGAGAGAGAGAGAGAGAGAGAGAGAGAGAGAGAGAGTTACTGTGAGATTCAGGGTCTCTGTAACACGGTTTTTTGGACTTTGCTCCTTGTCAAAGCATCGGACGTAGCTGAAAGTTGACATATGTATATTTTACAACCACACACAAAGTTTTTCAGCATTATCAATAACCTAAACCCGATAGTTTTAATTTTTATAGAGTAAAAATGATCTAGCCGACGCCATGGCCAATGATTACGAGCCAAGAGTCGAAAAACATTCATTACGTAAGCAAGGTAAACAAACACCTTTTGACTAAATGTTGCCCCGCCCATCCACCAGACAAAAATTCCATCGGCTCTGAACGCCAAAGACTTTATGAATGGCGGAACGATACATAGATGTGGGTGGGGTATCAGTGCTAGCGTAGTAATACTGTAGCAGTAGTGCCGCAACAGTATAGCAGTAATATACATGAATTAAACGTTTAGACCAACTGCTGGGATCCTTGAGGATCATTTAGCACTTCTTACAACTACTCGAGAAATAGTTTTTTATAGCCAGAAGGTAAATTTTCTAATCCAACCATGCCCATGGTAGCCTTCAGTGTTATCCTGAATTATAACGAGGCGAAAGTGGGTGGAGCCTCATGAAGTCACCATTCTGACGATAATTATTGGTGAAGGTTTAAAGCCAATATACGGTACCGGCTATTTTTTTCAGTAAATAGGTAGATAGCCAATAAATAAAAATTGCTTGACATTGGAAATAGCAGTTATCAAATCAAGCTTGTCTACTATGTTTTTGGTAATTACCAACTATTCCCTACATCTTGTCAATCTGATTGTGACCTATAAAGTAGACTGTAATTTCTTTGGAAACTTATTTTGGGAGTTAGACTAATAATCGAAGTGTTTTTGTATTTATTAACATATTTTGTTGGTTTGTTCATTATGACAATTATCAGTGGAGAGGTTCCAGAGTTCATAAAGGTGTACTGCTTTGCTTGTATTTAAATTTGTATGACATTGTTGCCAGAGGTTTAGCCTTCGTTACGTACAGACAATCATCCATCGAGAAAGAGAGAAGAAATGATGTCATAAGTTACGTAACGAGTGCGTTCGAAACCTTTTCTCTGAGTAAGTTGGCCCGTCTTCAAAAAAGGTCACTTTTACATTGTAAGTACCAAATTTATTCAACCTACGTAGTGCAGAATACACTCAAAATTTATGTGTTGATATAATATGTATTCTGAATAAGCGTTATATTTATGAAATGCATAGGTAAGAAGTTATTGTGAAAAAACCGTGTTACAGAGGCCCTGAATCTCATAGTAGGTAACTATATCGGTACCAGACGTACAACCTTGGCGAAGTTTAACTTTAAATAAAATCAAAGCTACAGAGGCTATAGGTCTGCAATTTGGTATGTTTGATGATTGGCGGGTGGATGATCAACATATCAATTGGCAGCACTCTAGCCTCAGTAGTTTTAAAGATCTGAGGGAGGACAGAAAAGTACGGACGGACAGACAAATAGCCATCTCAATAGTTTTCTTTTACAGATAACGAAAAAATGCATAATATAAGGCTTAATGCACAAACTGGGTTAAATTAGTTATTCTGATCAATATTTCAAGGTAAGTTTGAAATAGGTCAGTCGTCGATACAAATTAAACTCTCGGCAGTTCCGTAAGTATGCAATTTGGCCGCTAAAGCAGAAAGAGATGAAAGGATTGGTTGAACTAAAAAATGGATTTTGATAAGGAAAAAGAAAGATGTCACAGGAGAAATCATGAGATATACTGCACTACCGAAGGAGACTAAGACTGAAGACTTTTGAAATGTTTTACAAGATGAGAAATATTCATGAACACCTAGTTGTCACAAGATGATGATCTTTTACTGTATATACATGTAAATATATATAAAGTATATATATGTATATATATATATATATATATATATATATATATATATATATGTGTGTGTGTGTGTGTGTGTGTGGGGGTGTATATATATATATATATATATCTATATATTATATATATATATATATATATATCTATTCGTTTATGTATATATATATATGGTATAATATGTATATATATATCTATATACTAATATATTCATATATATCTATATATCTATATATATATACGTATATATAGAATAATATAGATATATGTATTATTTATATTACTATATACTATATATATATATTATATCATATATATTATATATGTATGTTATATTATATATATATATATATATATAATATATATATATATATATATATATATATATATATATATATATATATATTATATATTATATTATATAATAATTATATATTATATATTATTATAATATAATTATAATTATTAAATTATATATTTATATATAATAATTAATATATATATATATTCTATACTAGATATATATTATAATATTTATAATATAATAATAATAATAATATATAATATATACATATATATATTGGAAATTAAAGAGTATTGACCAAGCATAGTCTCATATAACCTCTGCTAAAATTGTAGTTCAGGGCAACGTTGATTTCTTCAGTCCTGAGCAAGCTCCCCAGTCTATAGAAAAGAGAATGTGACATTCAAGCACACATCTATTTGCTTTTGGTATTTTTTACTACTG
This sequence comes from Macrobrachium nipponense, assembly GCF_015104395.2. NCBI lineage: Eukaryota > Metazoa > Arthropoda > Malacostraca > Decapoda > Palaemonidae > Macrobrachium > Macrobrachium nipponense. Next base: position 41,639,327 of record NC_061110.1, on the reverse strand, counting down.
TAAAGATTTCTTGTATAATAATTTCGTCGTTATTTTCTGGTACAATGATTATATTAAACACAAGGAAAATTTATTTAGTGACAATATATCCGTTAATGAATTATTTCATCCAATACCAAACTTTTATTTTTCAACTTACGTACTTTTAGCATATATTTATTTAACACTGTAATTTTTGTGTTTTCCTGTTCATTCAATATACCAGAGACTTCATTACTGATGGAGTAGGAACTCCATCTTTTCTATTTTCATGTTTTACGTAGTTCTAATGGTCACTGTTGTATTAAATCACGCAGCTCAAATGGTCAATATCGTATTAAATCACACAGTTCTAATGGTCAATATCATATCAAATCACGCAGTTCTAATTGGCAATATTGTATCAAATCACGCAGTTCTAATGGGCAATATTGTATCAAATCACGCAGTTCTAATGGGCAATATTGTATCAAATCACGCAGTTCTAATGGGCAATATTGTATCAAATCACGAAGTTCTATTGGTGAATGTTGTATTAAATCACGCAGCTCTAATGGTCAATATTGTATTAAATCACACTTATCTCCTTATCATGGTTTGAGAAATTTACAGGCAAACCTTCTCTTGTGATTTAGTTATAATCTTTATCCAATTGTCAATTTAGAAGGGTGCATTCTCGAAGAATAGTATTCGCTTGTCATAAAGTATTTGAATCTCAATTCAGCTTTGGCTAATTCAGCCTCGTGTAAGGTTATCCGTAAAAAAAAAAAAAAAAAAAAAATCTACCTACGGAGCCTGTATTTTCTATTTGTTTTGAAAACTTGACTAAAATATCTCATATACGTTTGCATGTAGGGGTTGGTTTTGCAGTTGTATGTGATGATAAGTAGAATGGGAAATGCTCGAAAAAATTGCTATTGTTACACAGCCAAATAGAAGTAGGTAGCATATACTGAACACTCTGGTTACTGTCAATCTGCTAGAGTCGATGATGTAAAAAAAAAATTTTAAACATCCTGTTAAACTTCAAGTCCCTGAAAAGATAAAGATTACACTTTATCGTAACGCATGATTTCTTTTACATTTTGGGAACAAAGCGAAAACGGTAACTCAATTTATGTCAAATTAGGCCAAGCTTTTAGCGGCTGTTAGAACATAATTAGAAAAATTCAGCAAACAAAGTTTTTTGAGAGAGAGAGAGAGAGAGAGAGAATACTTGAAGATGGTAGTACCTAATTTAGTCGTTACTGCCTTTCAGAAAGTTATCCATTCGTAAAATGAAGTCGAGTGGGTTTCCGCTTGATACCACATTGACCCTCTATGAGGAATAGTCAATAAGGCATTTTTACGACAAACGCCGCTTAACATCCGGTGGCTTCCAAGTATTTTATTATTTTACCGTTAACCATTTTTCCCCTTAAAGCTGTACCTTCTTAACTCGGAAACTTGGACTTTCTAACATATTTTCTATATAGATTGAAATTACAGACCGTCTCACAAAATATATATATATATATATATATATATATATATATATATATTATTATATATTATATATATATATATATATATATATATATAATTGCAGTGTAAGGAAGTCTCTACCGAGGGGTAAAGTAACAGTAATGTAAAATTTTTACAGACACATATACATACATTCATACACACACACACACACACACACACACACACACACACACATATATATATATATAATATATATATATATATATATATAATGTGGTGTGTTGTGTGTGTGTGTGTGTGTGTGTATGAATGTATTGTACATGTGTCTGTAGAATTTTACATTACTGTTACTTTTTTTTACCCCATCGGTAAGAGGGGGGAACTTCCGTTACATGCAATTATATATATATATATATATATATATATATATTATAGATATATATACTAATATATATTATATATATATACTATATATATTATATATATATATATATATATATATATATATATAATATATATATTGTGAGGGGGGGAAACGGGGTCTGTAATTTTTTCAAATCTTTCTTATAAGGAAAAATATGTTTTTAGGAAAAAAAAACAGGTTCCCAAAGTTTCTATTAATTATATATTAATATATTTTTAATAAATAATATATATATATATTATGTGTGTTTGTTGTGTTGTGTTGGTGGTGGTGTGGTGTGTGTGTTTTGTTTGGGTTGGTGTGAATTAGGGGGGAATGAATGTATGTATATGTGTCAGTAAAAATTTTACATTATTGTTACTTTACCCCTTCGTAGAGACTTCCTTACACTGCAATTTCTACCCCTTCCTAAGTCTACGGCTTTTAGTAACCCTGTCAGGATCAATCAACCCTCCGTATTTTTTCCACCCACTTCCATTTCGTGTCAGTCCCCATAAGCATCAAAATATCCAGCTTTCTTCCCTGAAGAAAAAAATTAATAAATAAATCGCTCAGCTTACATTCTTTCTCTTCTGCCCCACATCCCTGCGCATTCAAAACCCAAAGGCTTAGCTTATTATTCCTTCTCTGATTTTTATTGTAATACCACTTCAGGCTTCCTGCTTTCACTGTCTGGGTGGTTCTAGAAAAATGAGAAGACAACAGTCACTGCCATAATCCCTTTGTTTTTTATACACAAATCAAATCCGAGTGCAGAAAACTTCACCCCAATAGCTTCTTTATGCGCCTATGCAAAAGACTCATCAGTAGATCATAAAGTGACCTAGATGCCACATCAACGCAGAAAGCTCATATCTACAGGCTGCTTCTTCAACCTCTATCTTGTATTCATATGCAGAATCCGAGCTTCACTTCCATGTAGATGAGTTTGCTTGACTGTTCCTTTATATATTCTTTTCTTACTTCCACAGATAATTCAAGTTCTGCAAACCTGTTATTTCCCTTCAAGTTCTGCAAACATCCATCCTGTTATATCCCTTCAAGTTCTGCAATCCAGTTATTTCCCTTGCTTCATATATTAATTGGCTCACCATTTTTCTCATAACACCTTTATCCAATACATTTGCTTTACTCCATCCAGTTCATCAGTGCCAGTAGTAACATTCTTGCTCAAGTTAAGTCTTTCATCCGCTTCAGTATTTTCTGCTGACCATTTTCAGTCGCGACTACAACCCATTTACGACACATTTCCTTATCGTTCAATTTACAATAACATCTATTCCCCTTAGGGGGTAGTACCGTCAGTTC
>NC_061110.1:41628649-41631149 GCF_015104395.2 Macrobrachium nipponense | reverse complement strand
ATTATTATTATATGTTGAAATTAATTTATAAGTAATATAAATTAAGTATATATATATATATTAAGAGAATATATATATATTGTATATAGTGAATTATTTAAGTATATGATTAGAATATTAATATATTTATATATATATCATATATATATATATATATGTATATATATATTATATCATATATATATATATATATATGTATATGTATATATATATATATATATATATATATAGATATATATATATAGAGATATATATATATATATGTCTATAATATGGTAATAATATATATATATATAATATATATCTATATATATATGATATATATATATATATATAAATATATATATATATATATATATCATATGTTATTCTATATATATGTTGTTGTTATATATTTGTATATTATGTCTTATTATAATGTATATATGTTATATTATATGTAGTTAGTATATATTATTTGTTATAATATGTATATGTAATATATATATGTATATATTAATGTATATATATAATGTTATAGTCTAGAATATTATATTGTTATTAATATTCTATATGTATTCTATATATGTATAGATTATGTATAAGATATTAGGATATAGGTTATATATATATATGTATATATTAAAGTATATTATAATAATTTATATATTATATGCTGTGGTATATATATGTATAGATATATGTTTATAATATGTTATAATATATATTTATATTATATATATATATATTATATGTATATATATATATATTATTAATATATATGGTTGTATTATATATATGTATATATATATATATATTATATATTCGTATGTGTATATATATGTTGTATTATATATTATATCTATATGTGTGTATATAGTGTATATATATATATGTTTAATAATATGCTTATATATCTGTATATTATAATACATATAATAGTATATATTATGATAATATCATATTAATATATAAAAACCTGCCGTGAATTTCAGTTGAACCATTGCGCCACATAAAGTATTGTATACATGCAATATTTTGTAAAGTAACTTTAATATGGATAAACTTACAAGTGTATTTTTAATATCTTATTCAAAATCGTTTTAAGCTTGTTAACATGTATAAATAAGACTCTTAGTGTATATTTATGCTGGCCTATAATGTTTTTTTTATAATCTTGTTTCGTTTTTAGTTCTCAATCTTATTACGTTAGCATATACATAGGAATAGTATATACTTATTTCCATAACTATTTAAAATATGATCTGTCTTTTCTGAATAACCTTTTGGTACCGTTTAAATGGTAGCGCCCAGCTTTGGATTATTCATTTGCCTTACTTTGTTTGGTCTTTATTTAATTTCTCTTCACCTTCATTTGTTCTCTAGATTAACTGTATCTAGAAAACGGAAGGGAAAATTACATTGAAAAAGCTAATAAACGAATCTACATTACGTCTAATTCTTGCACTTGCCTCACTCACCCTTACATGTTTTCCAACAGAGCAATGCAAAAAATTTCTTTCACACTAATACTTTTATGTTCTCCGATGTGGATGTCTGTTTCTGCCAGGTATTTATCTCTTTTAGATAGAATGTTCGTGGTGGTAGGCTTCTGTTTCCTAACAGCAGCCCTTATGACTTGGACCGTCGACGGATGGTCTCTTGTTTGTCACTTTTTCATAAGTTGTATTTCAACAGATATCTTTCACATTCACCATTGAACCCTGATCCCCTTTATCTGCCAAGAGCACTAAATTCGCTGAAGAACAGCAACAAGATGTAGTAATATGTGTCTCGCTGTCGAACGTCTCGGTTTCAGAGGTAATTTCTTCCTCACACCGTTGGACTGTGGATCAGCCTCCCAGAGGATGTGGTGCAGTTTGAACTTCAGAAGTTCAATTGAAAATGCAATGCATTACTCCCCTAATCCTGATCTTCTCTCATTTTAATACATTTTATGTACTTATTTATTTATAATTCATTTTTTCCTTTTCTATAGCTGTTATCTCTTCTATTCTGTATTCCCTTTTACTTCCTCTTACGTCATCTTAATGAACGTCATATTCTTTGAAGCTTTAATTTCAAGTCAATGGCCCCTGTAGGCTTGTTCTTTATGAATAGGTTTCATCTACTGAATAATAATTAATAATAACATACCTTACAGATAGTGGTCAGCGACTCAAATTATGTTATGACCTTCATATTTCCTTGGCTAAAAGTGTCTTTCCAGCCTTCAACTTTCTAATTGCTTTCCTTACATCTTCAACTGTGAATCTGCAAGCATTTTGAAAATTACCTGACCTATTATATTTGTCTGTTTATATATATATATATATATATATATATATATATATATATATATATATATATATATATATATATATATAGAGGCTCTTTTCTTTTCACATTCAGTGCCACAAACGATAGCATTTAAAACCAAGGTGCAAAATTTCCAAACAGTGAACAGCACAGCAATAGGACTCTAAGATGACAACGGAAATAATGATAAAAACATGAGTAT
>NC_061110.1:41606149-41623649 GCF_015104395.2 Macrobrachium nipponense | reverse complement strand
AATATGGAACAGCGAAATGACAAGCAAACAAACTATGCTCAGTTTTATGTGGATTGAATGTACTGCAACTAAAACATTGGTAATCATCCTTGAGAAAAACAGCAAATTACGTCGTGGAAGGCTAAACAATTGTTTAACCTCTCTAGGACTGTGCAAGAAACGTAAAAACGTATTTACTATTCCAGGTTGTCGTTTCATCACTAAAATATATGCACTCTGAATTTCCTCTTACCATTGGGACTTTTAAGGGTCTTGTTACTCTTAGTAGTTCAAGGATAAGGAAATGAGTTTCATTTTTTTTCTCCAAATACCTCTGACTACCAAATACGACATTTCATTCTTTATGCAAGCGATATTGCGAAGTAGTTTGTGATTGTCCTCTGATGCGGTTTTTCCGACTGCATAACCAAGCACGTAAGCGAGTACACACAAACACACACTATGTATATACATACGAGTATGTACAATTTTGTGCATTGCTCTGTTCCATAAAGATCAGGGTGACTGAGGTGAGTGGAAGAATTATATAGACAGTAAACTTACTCACCCACCAATCTTTTTTTCTTCTTCTTACAGTAATATAGTCTGCCCACTAAATCTTCACGCAATGCGAATTCGTGTATTTTCTTTTATAATGGAACATTCCTTTCCCTTTTCCAGATACAGTTGGTTTAGAGAACAAAATATGAAGTTAAAAAGAAATTAAATAACGAGGAAAAGAGGAATGGTAAATAAATAATCCAGAGATGGGAACTACCATTTAAAGGATGTGTGTTACCACCAACAGGTTATTGCCGAAAAGGCAGTTCGTATTTTAGATACTAATAAAAATAAGTATATACTCGAACATATGTATATGCTAGCCTAATAAGTGTGAGTACTATAAACGAAATAAAAGTATCTAAAAAAAAATCTGAATTGAAGGACAGCATAAATATGCATTATGGGTCTTGTTTATACATGTTCACAAGCTTTGAATGATTTTGAATAGGATATTAAAAATACCCTTGTAAGTATGTCCACATTGAAGTTTCTTTGCAAAATATTGCATGTATAAAGCTTTCCATTACGATTGCATCTTATATTTTCTGTAATATTCATTCAGAAAATAGTAGATGCAGGTTGTAAGAATACTACTACCGTAGGTCCTGCGTGTCGTAAAAGGTGACTAAAAGGACAGCCGCTGCCTTGCAGTCTTACTTTTTAGTAAAAGGCTAGGTCCACCGCCAATAACTGTGGAAACAGCTTCCTTGCAGTCTTACTTTTTAGTAAAAGGCTAGGTCCACCGCCAATAACTGTGGAAACTGCTGCCTTGCAATATTACTTTTTAGTAAAAGGCTAGGCCCACCACCAATAACTGTGGAAACTGCTGCCTTGCAGTCTTTATTTTTAGTAAAAGGTTAGGCCAACTGCCGGTAACTGTGGAAACTGCTGCCTCACAGCTGGACTTTATTTAGTCAAAGGCGAGTTCCACCCCCAATAACTGTAGTTGATGACAGCAAGGGCATGCGGTCGTAAAAACCCCTTTTGTCAATGAACCAAGCCTGGTATTGTAAGGGATAGAGCACATCAGGCAACCGACCCCTAATGTAGGGATAACGGTGGGAAAGAAGATTTTCTGGAGTATTCATTACTTTAGGTGGAGCAATGTTCTTATAAGCATTGACTTTGGAACCTTTGGCTTTTCTTGATGGGCCATAACCTATTTTCACCGCATCCATCTAGTGTTTTGTCTTTGAGAAATTTCAATTAGGGGCTTGGTTTTACCCGACCGAGAGCAGATAGTTCACCACTGAAGTGTCAGTGACTTCATCTTATTTATTTATTTTTAACGTTAAAATCCGTTTGTATAAAACGACAGTAAGAAGCCCCTTTTTAGTCTAAACAGGAAACCGTAACAATGACATTTCATTCTGTGCCTAAAACTTCAAAAGAGGGAAAAAAGGAAATATATACATCGGATAAAAATCTCAGAAAGATAATAGGTAAGTGAAACAAGGCAATAATAACAGAAAATGTAATTTCATTGAAGTTAAAGTCAGACATGAAGTGAGATCATTTTTCAATAATAACTTTTCAATGGGAATATTCTGAAACCAAGCAAGCATTAGTAACAGCCAGTGTGAATACTTACTGACTCAAAGAATCTTGAGAAAAAAGTATGATACCTGTCGTCAGACCACTTAATCGGAACTCATTGTTTTGATTAATGAAAAATCTTTAAAAGTCAACATAGTCCCCGACAAAGGATAAGGGAAATGTGCCTTGGCTGAGGGAATCTTAGCAATCTAATTATCAATCCTCAAGTAAAATCATTCCAGTAGCCTCTCTCTCTCTCTCTCTCTCTCTCTCTCTCTCTCTCTCTCTCTCTCTCTCTCTCTCTCTCTCTTCATACCACCGTAGTTCTTTTGGCGGACAAATTCAATAAACTTTTGATGATGTGGTTTGACGATTTCCTGTGAATTCCAATAGTACTCGATGCCTATTTCTCTGTTGGTCTTCCTTAGACTTCTCGTCGAGTTGTTTTTCCTCATGCATGAGCATAAAAGGCGGGACTTGGGTGCAGTCAGAGGAAAGGAAGTTTCCCGCTTTGGATTGCCACTGCCGCAGGAGCTGGATTGTGGTCTAGATAGAGGAAAACAAAGTTCCACTCCACGGAGCACCGCTTGAGCATGAAAACAAACGATGCTATGTAGACCGAAATCTTTGAGCTGGAGCCTGCTTCTCTCCCTCCTCATCTTCCGAAATCACTCGGAATTTTTCTTTCTCCAAAATCATAAAGAAAGTGTTTCTACTTTTAGTTTTCTGTATAGAAAAAAATGGCAATTTGTTCTGCCCGTCCGCACTTTTTCTGTTCGCCCTCAGATCTTAAAAACTACTGAGGTTAGAGGGCTGCAAATTGATATGTTGATCCTCCACCCTCCAATCATCAAAACATACCAAATTGCAGCCCTCTAGCCTTGGTAGGTTTTTTCTAGTTAAGGTATATTTAGCCATGATCGTGCGTCTGGCCACTGCTATAAGTACCAACAACACTGGCCACTACCGGGCCGTGACGGCAAGTTTCATAGGCCGCAGCAGAGAGTTTCATGGGCCGTGGCTGAGATATTCATACATCAATAGGTATATGCTGCACAGCAAACTCGATTGCGCCAAAAAATATTCTGTGCATTTTTTTCTTGTTATTTCGGGTAATCGCCCTGTGCGCTCCGTTCCTCAGAAGGGTTGGTGTCCACTTCTGAAGGTGTTTTCAAGGAATATGTGCGGAAGTCAGTCGTTCGATGCCCAATGAAAAGGAGGGCCATGCCATCTTTTCATAATTTCTAAATTCCTCAAAAAAGAAAAAAAAATTAGCGAAACGCCTGTGCGCCGTGATGAATTGTTGTTCTGTAGCCATTTTACCCACTAGTTTACTTTAATCCAACAGAGAAGTAAGCATGAGGAAGGAATGATATGACGTAGTTGATTTATAAATACCTAAAGTTTTCATTCGTTATAAAATCATAAAATCTTATTGAAATATTCATCCCACTGAGATATAACTCAAGTCCCTCAAACGCGCGCGCGGGCGCCACGGGCAAACCCAAACCAACAACCAAACGCACCCACACACACATATATATATATAAATATAGTTTTATATATATATATATATATATTATATATAACATTATATATATATATATATGTGTGTGTGTGTGTGTGTGTGTGCGCGCGCGCGCGCATGTATATATGTTACAAGGGTCTAATTGACTCTGTCTAATAAAAGGAAAGAAAAACATCAACTGGCAATGTGACCTACCTTGAACGTCCTCCACGAACAGGCATCTCTGTAGCTAAATCAAGTTATTAGATCTACGCTAAAACCAAACTCTGGGATACAAAAATAGTCTTTATTTCACAAAAAAGAACTGACACGGCAAAAAAAAAAAAAAGGAAATGAATTGGAAATGCCAAAAGCATGAAATACAATCACTCCCAGTGATGATCATCTTAATTAAAATATCACATACTACCTCTTTACAAAAACCCATCCGTTCAATCACTATTTCTAGTTTCCCAAAATTAAAAGATAAAAGTGTCAGTCAGAGAATTTATTTTATGTGGTGACATTCGAATCCATCTGTGGAGAGAAACCACAATTATTAACAATAAAGTAAAAATGGATACTCATACAATGGAAATAGAAAAACGTAGTTATGACATGGGAGAGAAGAAAATAATTTTCCACTGCACTTCAGCTTCTCTCAGGGCATCTGTAAAATGTTCAATTGTTTAACAAGATCTCTTTATCACTATTACCTTTCTGAATGGATCTTCTGCGATTTCCTCCAGACCTGCTTTTGCTTATCACGTGAACAGTTTCTTTCTAGAATAACCGGTTTTCGCCTGCGGTCTCATTATATTACACTCTAAGAAGCCCTGGTGTTCATACATATGCACGCATTAAATTGTTCTTGATAGTTCCATGAACACGCCTTGTTTGGCGAACGAACAGACACACATAATCACATTTTTCTGACGTCACGATCACATGACTCTCAACCAGCAGCTAGGTCAACTTGCGCACTCGCGCTCTCGCCTCTGAAGCCTAACAATATTTTGCGATGTAGGCTTTTGCTGTTCAACCACCCAAAGTATTCACTGATATCTTGAGGCTTTTCCACAACACTCGTGACTGTTCTGTTGCACATTCCCATCTGTTCGTGACAAAGTCGGTTGTATGCTATCTCTAAGTGCATTTAACATATATATATATGTATATATTATATATATAGTATATATATATATATATATATATATATATATATATATATATATATATATATATATATATATATATATATATATATATATATATATACACTGTAAAAAATTTTCCGTTGAAAAAACGGTAAAAATCCTGGCAGTAATGTTGCCAAGCATTTACCGTTAAAAAAACGGGTCCCGTAATTTTTAATGTACCGTATTTTCTCCCGTATTTGAGAAAATACCGTATAAAATTTTAACCGTTAAAATTTACGGTTTTACCGTTAAGTTAACCAATAACATACCGTATAATTTACGGTTAATATTTTACGGGATTTTCTCAAATACGGGTGAAAATACATATATACAGGCTGGGGCAAATCAAATGCCCGAGTTTTGATAGGCTATTAGGAAAAGTAAAACAATACTTACAGAATTATTTGTTGTTTTATTCGAATCAGTATACAATGCAGTTTGTGTGATCACTTTTTGAAGATGGCATCAGGAAGATGGTGGCCGTCTGTAGCGATGAACTCTTGAAGGCAATGTCTGAAGTTTTCAGCTGCTCTTCGGGCTCATCTCACTTTCGGCCACACAGTTTGGAAGAATTGAAAGATGCGAATCCGGGAGGAAATCGCTACAACCTACCTCGAGATCTGCCAAAGAGCAGCCGAAAACTTCAGACATCGCCTTCAACTGTGCATCGCTACAGATGGCACCATCTTCCTGATGGCATCTTCAAAAAGGATCACACAAACAGCATTGTATACTGATTCGAGTAAAACAAATAATTCTGTAAGTATTGTTTTGCTTTTCCTAATAGCCGATCAAAACTCGGGCATTTGATTTGCCCCACCCTGTATATCACTGCGCTACACAACCCCACCCGCCAAACTTTGGAGTGGCTAATTTAAGAAAAAAATAATCCTAAAAACATTTTTCATACCTTCCTTGTGGGGCCACATTTTATTAAACATTTAAATTTTACCAATAGTCATTTATACATGTTTTTTTTTTAAAATTTATTTTTGTAAAATTAATAATTCATCTCATACAATACAAAACAGATAAAACTAAAATTGGTAACAAATCCTATACATGTAAACATATTAGTAAATTTATTTGACAGAGTATACAGTAACTTTTGGGATTTGTACTGATTTTTCTAATATTTCTTTGAATTTGAATGTTAATATTTCTTTGCATTTTATGTTACAATTGAAATAGTAACCAAAAATTCCTTGTGCAGGTCATATATCCAATTGGAGAAAATAATGAGAAGATTAACTTTTAAAAAACTTTATTCTTGAAAAACAGATTTATAACTTTTTTAACACAAAATTTAACATTAATTATTTATACAGAAGAGTGTGAATGCTTTTTCACTCCTTATTCCATAAGCTCATTGAACTTTAATATTCTTCAATGGGTGTGTGCCACGTTTTTCTTTGTTCTGGTATTTTTTGTCCCTTTTTCTGCATTTATTTTTCAGAAACACCTGTAAAAATGACAAGATATATGAACATAATGGTAAAAATATTGTAAAACAACTGCTCACACCACACATATTACAAAGTTACAGTAAGATTTATTTAAATATAAATTACTTCCCTGATATTCTTAAATTAAAGAAAAAAAAAAAAACAAAAAAAAAAAAATCAAGTAACTTATTACAACAGCTTACCTCTGCATAAATTCCATTGTGACTGAAGCTTCTGATGGGTAATAAATATCTATATCAAAAATGCTGCGAAAAACCATGGCCATCGCAGCACGAATGAAGTCAAGTCTGAGTTGATGAATCTTCCATCAACTGCAACTATGAAGCGGATAGCCTGGAGCACCGATGTTCCTGAAAATTAAGCCTTGGTGAAATACTGTAACAATAGAATTTTGTAGTAGCATGTGTGGTGGGAATAGAAAGCATGAATTAGATGAGAAAACAGAGAAAAATGCCAATCTATATATATTATTTAAGTGAAACATTGTTGTTATTGCAGAAACTGCCAGGAAAAAAAATATTTCACAGTGGGTGACAATTAGAAGGCCAAACACTAACAACTGGTAGGAAGAGTAACTGATATTACATAAAAAAATATGGATTTTACTAGCCAGGACAGTTTATGGATATATCATGCATTAGAATGCAGATTAACAAATTATAAGGTCCCTGCGAGGAAGTGCAGAATTCAAGTACTAATCATTGCACACATACACTAGTACATTCATACTATGAAAGGCAAAAAATTTTGAGTTATATAGCATGGAAATAGGAATAGGGAAGTTTAAAGGTAGTAATAGTGTGCAAATAAGACAGTCCTGAAAATAGTATATTAGGAACAGCAGCATGAAAAGTTGAGATGTGGAATTAGAGAGGATCATATGGAGCATCACAAACAACAAAGAAAGGTATAAACTTTGAAATAAAATAAAGCATAAAGGTGGTTTCAAATTGAGAGATTCAGAGCATAAGCATGCAATGATAAGAAATCTTACTATAATGTATTAAGAGTTAGGAATGATCAGATTTAGTCACAGCAATCCTACTTATATATAGTATATATTTAATTAATATGATTAATAAGACTTAGATAAAAAAAAAAAACCTTACCCAATTTTGCAAAATTCAAGCAGGCCTAGGATCTACCATTGTTAAAGAAAAAGTTATCACATTATTTCTACATAACTACTTTTAAAACTTCTGATTCTTCCAGAATGACAGATTGAGTATTTTTTAAACTCATTAATAATCATGCTTAATTTAGGTTAAATTGGTGTGGCAAAAAAAAAAAAAAAAAAAAAAAAAAAAAAAAAAAAAAAAAAAAAAAAAAAAAAAAAAAAAAAAAAAAAAAAAAAAAAAAAAAAAAAAAAAAAAAAAAAAAAAAAAAAAAAAAAAAAGTCCTTTATGGAAATTTGGAAATGGCCACCCTAATACTAGGAGCTTCAATTCATTCCAGAGATGTATCAACTTCAGTATTTGTAATAACTCTCTGCTATCATTTGTTTCATATTTCAATCACTATAGGCTACACAGAAATGAGATTAGTATGTGTATTTCATGCCCACTTGAGTGCTGTGAGCTTTTTAAAATTTTTAAAAATACTCAATCTGTCATTATATAGTATATATATATTACATATATATTATACATATACATATATACATATATAAATATACATATATTACATATATATATATATATATATATATATATATATATATATATATATATATATATATATATACATATACATATACATATATATATATATATACATATATATATATATATATATATATATATATATATATATATATATATATATATATATATATATATATATATATATATATATATATATATATATATATATATATATATATATATATATATATATATATATATATATATATATATATATATATATATAATATACATATACATATACATATATATATATATATACATTATACATATATACATATACATATACATATATTACATATAAATATATATACATATATATACACATATATTACATATTACATATATATATACATATATACACATATATATACATATACATATATATACATATAAATATACATATACATATATATACATATAAATATACATATACATATATATACATATAAATATACATATACATATATATACATATAAATATATATACATATACATATATTACATACATATACATATATTACATATAAATATATATACATATATATACACATATACATATATACATATATATATACATATATATACACATATATATCATATACATATATATACATATACATATATACATATAACATATATATACATATATATATATACATATACATATATACATATACTACATATATATATACATATACTACATATATATATACATATACTACATATATATATACATATACTACATATATATATACATATACTACATATATATATACATATACTATATATATACTATACTACATATACATACATATACTACATATATACATACATATACTACATATATACATATATATATATATATACATATATATATATATATATATATACATACATATATATATACATACATATATATATACATACATATACATATATATACATATATATCATATATATACATATATATAACATATATATATATTTATATACATATATATACATACTATATATATATACATACCTATATATATATATATATATATATATATATATATATATATATATATATATATATAAAACTTGACTTGAGTGTTTAAATCTCAAATATGTATGAATAAAGAACTGAAATTGATTAATATTTAAATGTATTGAAGATGGGAACAATTATTACATAACTGGGGTGAAAAAAATTAACATTATTTCAGAAACTAAAGGAATTAGCAATCTGATGTTTACATTTTGCCCTTTTCCTTGCATCTCTAAGAGTTTTTCTGTTGGCTAGAAGTCTTTTGTAAATGGCTGGACAGATATAAGTACACTGCGGCTCCATGCTAGGGTTCCTAACTGTGCCAACAGCCACTATATAAAATTATTGGCCTCATGAAAAAAAAAAAAATGGTTCTTTTGCCCATCAGTTCTCACTGTTTTCGTATATGTATTTGTTTATATTTTTATTTTAGCATTAATATTTTTATTTAGACAACCCCAAAAAAGCAGGAGAAATTAGCGTCCTTCTTAAGGTGAAGCAGGGCCGAGGACAGAATGCTCAAAAACAGGAGTGTCCTTCCTAAAGCAGGACGTCTGGCCACCCTACCTAATATGTAAGAAGAGGAATCTAGTCTAGGAAGTAATTTATTTAACCCAAGGTATTGTTTAAGCTGGCATAGGCTAATAATTATAATATAATCCACATTAAGCTAGTCATAAAAGATCTTGTTAAGTTTTCTCTCAACTCATAACCCTCCTGCAAACTGGTTTTCTCTTTAAATAGCCAAGACTATTTTGCTGATATTCAGCCACGCTTTTTTTAAGCTAATATCAGGATATTCCTTTGAAAAAGGGATTGCCACTCTACCTTGTTATTCTGCAACCTATGGTAGGTTAATACCACTCAAGGGTATAGGCTACATAAGACTGAACCAGATATAGCCTTTACAAAAGTCTAGAATACTATTTTTGCACTATGTCCTTTTTAAGTCTTTTCAAGTCTAATACATGGTATTACTTCATTATAAATAAAAGAACATATTATGATTAATTATTCACACCTAAATGTACAGCTTACCAGATACCCAATAAGTTCACAAGTTAACATAACACAATTACTTGCCATGTACCCATACAGTTAGGCTAGTGACTCCCACAGAAGAAAGGCTGCTATTTCCACCCAGACTGGTTTAGCCTACGATAAACAACCGAGAGGACTAGCTGTGGCCACCTTAACCATCTTAGAACCACCTTCAGAAAAAGTACTTTAACATGTCCTGATACCAGAGATGGGCACCAGTCACGATCAACGGTCGTGAAGCAAACACCTCGAGACATGAGACTCATGACTGGTACCCATCTCCTGTGTCAGGGCGTGTTGTTAAAGTACTTTTCCTGAAGGTGGGTCCGAACACGGTTAACGTGGCCGCAGCTAGTCCACTCTGGTTGTTTACCCTATAGGTATGTGGTCTAGGTTAACAATCTATGCTAATGGGATGTTTATCAAAAGTTTACCACATAGCTTCACTACACAATGTACGGTAATGTACTTACTAGTCCTGGATTATTTATTGCCATCTAATTATACAGGTTGTATTAGGGGGAAATACTCGTCCCGCAAGCCGTCGACGGAGGCAGGGTCCATACATAATAGTCCTAATCTAATTATAGGCCGCAACTACAGTAAAGTTTTTATCATATAAAATAAAAAAGCATACACCTGGTCTTAAAACTCACCTGATGCTGTTCACAACTTCACTCTTCGTAACAGTAGAAGAAACCACAAGAAGACATCTGTGATGAGCTGAGGGGATTCGTTGTTTTCAAGTGACTTGTTTCGGCGCCTCCGCCCCGCCAGAAATGAAAACACACGCATTGCGAAATGCGTATCTGATCGGATAATCGTAGTATATATGATGTTTTTGGTCCTTTGAATATACAGTGGAAATTTTTATTTTTTGCCCGTTTCATAAAAACGTAATGTTGGAAATGGTAAATGTACAAGTATATTATTATATAATACACTAATAATTCTGTAGTTTACATGGATGGTAGCGGATGGCAACTTCATATGGGACAGATGCCAATGCATAATAATAAAACTAATAACTTCTACAATATTGTATTTTTAATGATTTAGTAGAAAATTT
The DNA here is from genome assembly GCF_015104395.2 of Macrobrachium nipponense. Lineage (NCBI taxonomy): Eukaryota > Metazoa > Arthropoda > Malacostraca > Decapoda > Palaemonidae > Macrobrachium > Macrobrachium nipponense. The sequence goes on along the minus strand of NC_061110.1, from coordinate 41,612,552 downwards.
TAAGCTTTTAATGTTTCATATAGGCTTAGTCTTAACATTTAACACAATTCTGTCAGAAATATTTAAGTTATATGAACCATTATGATAAGGACTATACCTCAATTACGGCCCTGCGACCGTAATTTTGGGCAGGATGTCTTATAGCAATGGTTTTACGGTAAATGCCCGTAAAAGATATTAACAATTTACGATAAAACGGATGGCCACCCGTTTTCTGAAATACGGCTGGAAACCGTATATTTTTACGGTAATTTTCTGATTAAAACTACGGGTTTTTTTAACAGTGTATTACAGTGCTGACACAATGGACCTTTGAAATTCTGTCAGTAATGCGTTCCCTTGCTTTGTCTTCCAAATATCTTCTCTCATATCCAGCTACCCTTCTCATAGTTTTCATCCAAGCAATTATTTCGGTGCTCGCAGGACCTGAGTTGATCGGGATTATACCAAAGACGTATAAGCCATTTTACTTTTAGTGTCATTTGTATCTCAGTCCTGCCATTTCTGACTTCTTCTTCCTCATATGATCATGCAGATCATACTAGATTTATGCATAATCTTACTTGTATATGCTCTTTCAATCTGTTTGATTACTTGATGTCGCCCCGAACATACTAGATTTATGCATAATCTTACTTTTATATGCTCTTTCTATCTGTTTGATTACCTGATGTCGCCCCTTTGTGCGTACCTAATAATCACTGGTTTTTTTTTCTAATATTTAATTTAAGCTGATTGAAAACAGCGTCACCTGCATATCCTAAGTCATTCAACTTGCCATCGTTACTCAAGTCTGAGCCTTCTTCTCCAGCTCAAGTTCACCTGACAAACTTTACATCTACTTTACGCATGGCTACTTTAAATTAGTTTCACGGGAATGCATTAGTGTACCAGTATCTTCCGTAATATTGATATGTGGACGTTTGCGAATACCTTCTCGCAGTCAACTAAAGATGTAAGGAGATTTTTAAATTCTAGTCAATGCTGCAGAACATGTGTCCGCACAAATATTTAATGTGTACATCTTGCCTTTTCTAAAATCAGCTTTTTCATCTCCAAGATTTGTCATGAATTTCTTTCTTAAGGCCGTTGGTTGATAAGCAAACTAAATATTTACTTTGCAATCGACGTAAGTACAGTTCCTCTGTAGTTACCGAATTCAGTCAGGCCTCCTGACTTTGGTACCTTATCCATGACTTCTAATTCCCGGTCATCAGGCTCTGTGTTCCTCATTCTGTATTCTGTAATACAGTTATGTTAGTGTATGAGGTGTCATTTGAGTTTCAGATAATATCATCTGGCTAAGGATCTTCCTTATTACTTCTATTTCATCGGCATTTGCAGTGGTAGTCATATTATCCCTTTCATATCTTATTCATAAAAATGCCCCCACCCCCAGTATTGTTTTCTTCTTATTGATCCATGTCCTCCCTTTGACCGATATTTTTTTCTCTTTTTCTCATTTCATTAACAATTGTATGAGCTACCCCAACATAAATGTTACTCCCTGAATATAAGGTTCTGTCATCATCACCATCCAGTTTGTCCACATATTTCTCTCCCATTTCTTCCTGATCTCCATTAAATTTTACTATTTAGACTTGAAATCGGAGCCCATTCCACTCTGCGCTCTACATCTCACTGATGTTCGCTTACGCGTGCCTTTTGCTGTTGTGTATTCTCACATACATTCCAGGTCTCGTCTGATATCCATCCAAGTTTTCCAAGAATCCTTTTAGTTTTAGAAAAAAAAATGACAGAAAATAAATAAAAGCTTAAAACATTTACATGCATATTGCCAACCCGAGCAATGATGGAAACCTCTACAAATGAGGTTTTCCAGTATTTAGTTTTTAGTATGGATACCTATATCAGGATAGTTTATTCTGCCATAAATTGCAGGAGTCTTAAATGCCCTACTGACCCTTTTTGCGTTATCGTATTACGCTATAAAAATGTAGTATTTATTAGAACATTATCAACGTTTTTGCTTGAGATTTTATGAAAAAAAGCCACGTACATTAGTACATAGAAATGATCATCAAACTAAAAATTACAGAAACATATTTTGCACATAGGTAGTAAAAGTTATGTTTTGATAGAACGTGTTTTCACATAACCACTCGTCCATGTTTTCTTGAACCGCGGGCTATTTATGCCAAATCACAAGAAGAGAATATCACCGAAAGCTGCATTCGTACTGAATCACTGTAAATATATATTTCCGTTTCTATATATTTTGTATGCCTCATATACAAGGTTGGAATCAAATTTGAATAAGATTCCTGAAAAGTCTAAAGTATAGATTTGAAATGTAGCTTGTTTATGGAATTTTGAGTCGTATAAAGGTCATCATATGTGAATAACGAATAAATTTAGATGTTTGGTGAAGGACGAAGGCCGTATTGAAAGCAATGTTCAAACTTATGGAAATAAACAAGCTTGGAAGATTAGGGATTGATTTTCGATAAAAGTGTGTGTACACATGCAATGAAGAAGGCGATATATTATATAGATGTACATGGACTACTTGGTGTGTGTAGACACAGACCAAGGTCATGAACTCAACCTTCGTTTTCCTTTCTGTAATTGTCTCAGATGCCTTCCTTATATATATATACATATATATATATATATATATATATATATATATATATATATATATATATATATATATTATATAGATATAGATATAGATATATATATATATATATGTATATATATATGTATATATATAGATGTATATTATATATATATATATATATATATATATATATATATATATATACATACATATAAACAAAGACAGTTCTACCGACCACATTTATGGCTAATATTGATGTTCAGAAATAATGGTAACGTTCAAACAAGGCAGAATAAAAATTGAATCAATGATAATTAAATTCCTGACTTTAGCTTGCGAAATCCTTCAGCACATCGGTTTTTTATTTTAAATCTTGTGCACACTTTACAGTTTAACTCTTCTAGAGATCTTTGCTGTTGCTAACGTAAGAATATTCGCGGCGCATTAATAATAGGCTGTAAACTCAGGTATACTTTTCATTACGGCATTAAAAGATTAGAGTTGAACACCAGAATATTTTGGCAGGATCAATACACTCTTAACACGTAGAGTACTGAAGATGTATTGTGGAGAATTATAGTAATTAACTCCCAAGCTTTCCGGAGAGGTTAAGAGTTTCTTAAAGGTTTTACAGAACGTCATATAGGTCATATTTTTGCACTCGGATCTTCGCCATAAAATTCAGTAAATCAAACCAATATCTTTCATGAATGTGAAGTGGACTGACATTGCTATTACTGTATGTAGTACTTATAATGTAACCGACAGTCCCCCTCAAGAAAATGTGACCACCACCGAAGTTCCATAATAACAAGATTAAATATCAGTAGCAATAATGAAACGTCTCTAATAACGCTTTGGTATAATTAATCTTTTACAAACAACACAGATAGAGTTAGCATTATGACCATAAATTAGCTTTGATATAATTATCATTTCTGATTATGGAGAAGGACTTCTCCCGTCCATTCGAGTTACCGAGGGAGAAAAGGCTTATTGAGAACCTTCATCATTAATTATGGATATCTCATCAGAACGTCATCAGCTTCCATATAGAGGGAAATTTCTTCAAGATAATTGTCGCATTAGGTTCGCTCTCTCTCTCTCTCTCTCTCTCTCTCTCTCTCTCTCTCTCTCTCTCTCCATAATACTTTTCGTCACGTCAGTTATTAATTCATCCCCTCTTTTTATCGTTTATTCTATAAAAAAAAAATTTCCACATCAGAAAAAAGAATTGAGGTAATTAATTAATTATGTGTTTAGCAAAAGCTTAAAGGAAAGGGCCAGTTTATATATATATATATATATATATATATATATATATATATATATATATATATATATATATATATATATATATATATATATATATATATATATATAATATATATATATATTATATATATATATATATATATATATTCCTCCGTAGTGTATGAGGAAAAAGGTAATTTTTGTAATGATTTTATTTTTTCTACTGATAATGTATTGCTTAATTTCTTTACGGGTGATGAAAAGTGTGAGACAATTCCCCTCTCTCTCTCTCTCTCTCTCTCTCTCTCTCTCCATTACTCTATTTAACAAGTTAAGAAATAGAAAATAATGATGCGATATGAACCAACTACTTAAATGATGTAAAAGTGACCATCTCATTAGACAAAAAAAATATATGATGAGAAAATGAAAATACACACCAAACATAACGATCACTCCAGGATGCGACAACTCCCTCTCGTTTATACTAACATTTAGGTAGTCCTGATTCCAGCGAATAAAAATAATACCGAATCTTTTTTATTTTTTTTAATTATCGTACACAAGTCCGTTTAATCTCAGAAACATCCGTCTTGATGGAGTATGGGATTTAAATCACTCTATACGTGCTCTGACTCACAACAGTATAAGAACTGCAGTTATTGAAAGATTTTAAATTGCTATGATAAATTCAACAATATCTGAAAATTTTTTCCCTCTCTCTCTCTCTCTCTCTCTCTCTCTCTGTAAATATGTACATACACACGTGTGTATATATATATATATATATATATATATATATATATATATATATATATATATATATATATGCATACACATTCATACACACACACACAACACACCACACACACACACACGCACGCATATATAATATATATATATATATTATATATATATATATATATATATATATATATATATATATTATATTATATATATATTTAATATATTTTGGATTTAAATATTAAATGTACATGTGTGTGTATGAATTGGCGTATGCAGATATATATATATTTAATATATAGATATATATATATATATATATATTATATATATAATATATATATATATATCATATCATTATATATGCATTATATACACAAAAGTTGTTTTCATTGTAATGAATACTTTTTACGAATAGCTGACTTCCAGTGTTAGATGTGGATCTCTTCCTGAATGATTTTACGGCTTGAAATTGTGTCGATGCACACAAATTTTGTCCTTCTCAAACTGTAATATATTTACAGATATCAATCATATAGCACAGATAAGAAATATGAAGAATCATCAAGTAGCAAACTATAATTCTTCCAAGTAGCGTCTTTTTTTATGTTTGAATGATAAGAAATATTACAGTAAATCCTGCTTTCTCCAACAGGTGTTCGAGTTCGGTATCGTATTACTGGGGGCAATAGAGACGGCCTTTTCACCATCAACAGGAGATCCGGACTTATAACGTTAGCAGCACCGCTGGATTTTGAGCTTCATCCTAAGGTTAGTTGTTATTTATAAGACTAGCAAACTTACCCATCTACGATGGGTGATAAAATACGGGTGCAGAAGTGAAAAATTTATATGTGCTATTTGTTCAGCAATATTAAAATAAGGGCGATTACACGAATAGCTCTCTCTCTCTCTCTCTCTCTCTCTCTCTCTCTCTCTCTCTCTCTCTCCTTTCGTAATGTAATTCAAGGGACGATCACTGAACGCAGAAAAATTCTTATTCATTGTTGTTTCCCCTCATTTAATGATATTCTCTCTCTCTCTCTCTCTCTCTCTCTCTCTCTCTCTCTCTCTCTCTCTTAAAGTAAGTGAAAGGACGATCAATGAACGTAAAGAAGTTCGTATTCATTATTGTTTACCCTCTTTTAATGATTCTCTCTCTCTTCTCTCTCTCTACTCTCCTCTCTCGCTCTCTTCTCTCAATGTAAGTCAAGTAACGAAGACGGTGATGGGATTATCGGATTACTTAGCTCTCAAATCACAAATTATCTCCTCCCTCTTTCTCTCTCTCATCTTTCGATAGCCAAAGATGAAATTATAAAATGTGAACTAAGTGCATTAATGTCGTTTTTAAAATGGCTCTCTCTCTCTCTCTCTCTCTCTTCTCTCTCTCTCTTCCTTCTCTCTCTTGTCGGTGACTTTCATTTGACGGAACAGGGATCTTGATTGGTTCGTTTCTTTCTTTGTCAATTACTTTGCACGGTGATACGAATAAGAAGTATCTTTCTTTCATTACTGCAAAGGACCGCAACTTGTATTACATTGCGTTATGGCTACTGATAAATGCTCTTATGATCCTGTGTCTTCCAAAAAAGAGTAGAAAGTAGGAACTTGTCAGTTTCCTTTTTATTATGTCAATTGGCAGGATCGAAATTCCGTAGCAACATTACCGGGCAGTACTTCTTCAACGTTATTTTGTGCACTGGCAGTCCCGATGGATTTAAGTTATTCAAAAAGTCTTGCGGATATTGATCATAATTTTCATCTTCTATTGTGTCCGAGCTGAAATATTCGCGACCTTCTCCGGGGAAGTTGTGCAGA
>NC_061110.1:41598649-41601149 GCF_015104395.2 Macrobrachium nipponense | reverse complement strand
TGCAAGCTAGCGGAGAGAAAGCCAGCACGACTTCTCAGTAGTGCGCACCGAAGCACACTGCATTTTGTGCTGTCCTAGAGCCAGTCTGAGCCCGTCAATGTTTTGTCACAATTACCTCTCTGAAACTCTAAAATTCTCCCCTAGGGGAAGAATACCCCCTTGTTTTAGAACCATTGGACTACATGGTAGATCTCCCACTCGTCCAAATTAAACGGTTCCAAGCATACCGCAGCCAGTATTATGTTTTTGATACAGTATTATTTTTCTTAGTTTTTGCTCAAGTTTTTCAAGATGGTCTTTTTTCAGTCACACCAGTTACATTTCGATTGCATTTTTTACCCTTTTCATCTATGAAATTTATAAACATCTGTTGATCGTGGATCATTGTACATGTAACATCTAGTTTATTTGATGAAAATTTAACTCATTTTTTCTTTATTCTATATCTGTGTCTTCTTCATAACCTATTTAGATGTTTTTTCTTTAATCAGCTATCAAACTGCTTAGAGCTCTTTTCAGTTAAGGACTGATCAAATGATTCATCACCTTCAGTGTTAATGCCAGTCGTATATCTACAGTTTTATCTCCTCTTTTTCTTTTTCAACAGCAAAAAGTAATGACAGATTCAAATATAAGCAAATATTAATTAAGATTTTCAACACCCTTTGGGAGTACTATGTGTGACCTGATCACGATTGTTATCATGAACTCGAATCAGTGTAGGGCCTGAAATTGTAGGCCTAAAATAATTAAGATTTTTTGGTTGAGTTTTTAATCCCCATGTGCCTTTTATGCAAACTTTGATTTTTTAAAAATAGTGAATCAATTTCCAATGTGTAGACTTAATTAGCTTAATTTATACTGTATAATTTCGTAGGACCTTAGAACGATATCTTGATTTTTTATAAATATTTTCAGCTTTTACTTTATGCTTTAAACTCTGTCCTAGTGATATAATTCCGAAACGATTTCAGCAACATTGCCTGAAACCTGTATTTATTCCAAGTGTTGTGATATAAGATAAGCTCGTGTACCCTCGGCTACTAAATACTGCACCAAGATACAAGGCCGGTCTAATGCATAGAGGGATTAAACGGCCATTTATAGCCCCGCTGCTGACAAGGGGACCTAAGTCAGATGCAAATTTCTTCTTTCTTTCTGTCTCTCTCTTTTCAAATTATTTCATGTTAGGACATATTATTGAGACATTCTGCAAAAACAAAGCAAAAATTCATATTCAATAATAAAAAAACAGAGCAGAAAAGTAAATAGGTAAATGAATGAGTATATGAGTAAATACAGCCAAAATATGCTGTGTTAAATGAGACCATTAATAGCCATTGCAATTCCTTTTTGGTATAAAATCATGAGCGATATGTGCTTGCGTATAGTTCTGAATTTTAAGATAATTTTCGCTAAATATTAGGCATTTATACCACGAAATCGTGCTTTCCCAGGAACAGACCCTTGTGCTGCAGCAGTGAACCATTTATAGTTATTTCATTTTTTAATGCATTCTCATATACGACAATATAGAAAACAAATAAAAAAAACGAAACTGGCAAGGATTAGCTAGAGTGTCTTTTATTACCTGGTTATCAGTGCAATTCTAACTGATATAAAGTAGGAAATATTGTGAAGACAGCTTAAAAATGATTATGACAGATCCATATGGAACAAAATAAGGAATCGCAGAGCTAAGATTAGTTAATATAGCCTAAAACGTAGATGAAGCCAAGTAAGTGTTAACAATAGAAGAAAGCTACAAATGAAATTACTTCCTAAATCTTGAAAATCGAAAGCTAAGAAGGGCAGGACAATGGTTGAAATTGAAATTGAGATTCTCATAGGCTGGTATCGAGAGAAGGAATAGAAGAAGGTATATGAATAATAAGGATGTAGAGAATATTAGAATTAAATGAACCATGAAAACACAGCTTTTTAAGAAAGTGTACAGCAACTAGAGCTAAAAACTCGGAAAAGTAAAATAGTAGAAATGAAGAAAAATATTAAATTTTTTTACAGAGACCTAAATACACCGGAAATTCTCCTTGACAAATAGGATATCATGGCATAAAGGATTATCTAAAGAGATAACAAAAAGTGGCTAAACAGCAAGCTGAAAGAAGGACGAGATAATTAGTTTTGAAATAAACAAAATAAAAAATCGGAAGATAGAAAGTAAAAAAAACACCCCAAAAATAAAAATAAAAATTAAATAGAAATTGGAAAATGTGAAGGTGGTTGTTCGGAAGCTTAGATTGTAAAATAAACTATCTCTTAACAGTGAATGGACTTTTAGGTCATGATACATGGATGAATGGTCACCGTATAAATCGGTTTAATGACAGTTTGACAAGAGTGACTTAAAATGTCATAAAAAATGATAGGAAAAAAAGGAGTACGAGTGAGTAATAAATGAATGAACGAAGTTAAACAGTTGTTAATAATGTTAGCAACAACGTATATTATTGAAGCTTACGATAAATAAAACAAGAAA
>NC_061110.1:41563649-41588649 GCF_015104395.2 Macrobrachium nipponense | reverse complement strand
CACACTTGTGAACATAAAAAATGCACACACATCTCCATAGGACTCGTAATGCAGTAATGCCATTCGCCTCTAAATAGACACGAAATCAAAAAAGAGAACCTCAGAAATCTCCTCTTGACTCGAAAAAAACTCCCATAACCACAAAAAAAAGGGTCACCCGCCCAAGATTAATTCCAACTCCATTATGAGACACCATATTAATAATAACACCACTCCGGTTATAAAAATATTTCCTCCATTTGGTTAATAACCAACCCCATTATATTATTCTCTTATTTCTCTAATAGCCACATGTCAGTAAAAAAAGACACCACTCCAGGAATAGAGAATAATCACCTCTATTTTGGCAAATACAAAATATTTACCTCTATTTCCCCAATAACTCCATGTGGAACAAAACAAGGCTCCAAAAAATATATCTCCAAAAAATGTGCACTCAAGGCAACTAACTCACACACTCACAAATATTGCCCCATAATCTCCAAATATGTGTCTCCATTTGCAACAAAGATGGCTGCAAAATAATTGAACTAAACATAGCTCATATCACATTGGCAAATATCAAAAATGGCCAAAAAAATATATCTCCCATATATTATATCTCAAATATAACTCCAATTCTCCAGAGAATAACTCAATGTTATAGTAAAAAACTATAAAAACTCTCTCCATTTAGCATAACTGCTAAAAAAAAGGGCAAAAACTCGGCATATAAAACTGTCTAGAAAATTCTAGAAAAAATCACTAATGTGCCACAAGTCATTGTAACAGAACTCCAAATTCACAGTGTCTTAGCCAAGACTTCTCCATGTGCACTACGACATAAGCCACTAGAAAACTTAACCAAGTTTCCTATCTCTCACAAAGTTGTCACAAATACAACCAAGGTATTGTGCAAGAAAACTCACAATTTCTGGAACACAAATATCCAGAGAAAAAATGTAGTGCCATTACGTATGCATTCAAAACGTGCAAAAAATTCTCCCATATATTTCTCTATAGCATCAAATAGCTAAAACACGAACACGTTCCCGAACAATGACTCTAAGTCATGAACTGAGACATTAAAAAAATATTCACACCAACTGGAGAGAAAAAATAAACTCAAATTCACCCTTGGTAAAAAAAAACTTGTGTCAGCGATGGCTAATTTCCAAAAAAGGAGTAAAAGAAAAAATCAACGGCACTGTTAACTATCTCCCGTAACTCACTAGATGTCAAGCAATTATCTGCTGAACTCATAAAAAAAAGAAAAAAAAACTAAAATAATGTGTTGTTAGTTCCTCCCAAAATTCAAAAAAGATCTCACCTCCCTTGACAGCATTACGGCACCCACGTATTAGTATAAAAAAAAAAAAAAAAAAAAAAAAAATCAGTATCAGAAATATCATTATCACAAAATCACCAAAAAAAATTGCTATCCTCAAAATCATCAGTATCAGCACAAAAAATATCACCAATGTTAATGCTTATCCATTCTCCAAAAATTCAGCAAAAGTTCAGCAAAAGTTCAGCAAGTTTCAACACAATTCACCAAGATTCAGTCAGATTCATCAAGATTCAGCAAAACTCATCCCCGTGAATCACTGAAAATATTCTCCAAAGTTACAAAAACTCAAGCAATAATTAAACACAAGACTTTCTCCCATTACTTCATTGTAATAATTTCTCCTTGAATAATTATCTGTAATAATTATCAACTATCTCCCATGAAATATCTCAAAACTCGCTAAAACAATTCTCCCGTTGTAATGATAATTATACTAAGCAAACCTCCCGTGACACATCTCAAGTATAATAATTATTAATAATAACAATAATAATAACTCTTCATAGCAACAATTCTCTTGCAAAGATCTCAAGTAAGGGTGAAATTCAAAATAGCATACACAGTATTGCTGAATCCTATGACATACGATTTCTCCAGCATGCAACACCATGACATAACACCATTGCCACACAACACAGATACAACACCAATCATCGGCATTTCAAAGTAATTTCTCCAACACAATAAAAAAAATAATCTGTGTATCCCCCTTATATTTGTGTCTTTCAAGGCACAAAGAAACATATAACACATCTCGTGCATGTTAACTACTTTTTCCCCTCATTTTCGGAAAAGAAAAATCTCTCTTTATTTCCTTTTCTCTTCGTCCAAAAGAGAGAAAAAAAAAATCTCTTTTCTAAAAAAAAGACTCTACGGGCATTTCACTTCATCAACTAATCAATCAGCTGATATCTTAGCATCCAATGTCAAGGCCAGACCCATCCCCAACACAAAGAAAAAAAAAAAAAAAGGAAAAGGGGGAGTTCACCCACACTGAGAAAAAAAAATTTCTCCCCCCCTGAGAACAACCCCTCAGTCAAGCGGCAGAACAGCCCGAGGCATACCAGTAGTATCCCCATCTACCCCTTGAACAGTGTCTGAGGACCCCTTCCCAAGGTATACACTAGTGCCCATCCCTGCACTATCTCTCGAGGGAGGCCAGTGGTACCCATGCAACTATCCCCCCGAGGGATGCCAATATACCCTCGCAATGCAAGGCGCCTCTCTGCAGAAATGTGCTGAGCCCGTAAAATTGTGGCCGCTCTGTGTCTCTAAGCCAGATATGATTATCCAAGCACAGTTCACATGCATAAATACATCTTAATACACTCTTATGTTTTAAACAAAGACGAATACATACGTCTATTATAAACACGTGCAAGTAAAGAAAACACGTCACCATGGGCAAAGACAAGAAAAATTGTTGACCTCTTGAACCAATCCCATTTCCCTGAAATATTTAAACAAAAACCCTCTCCCTTTTGATAAACAATAGTTTTTTAATACTCACCACTCCATAATGGGAACAAAAAGAACTCGGAATTCTCGTAGAATACGTAAATCTCGTCGGCACAATACAAACGCGATCGGCGAGATGACCCCTAACAACCGTCACTCATGAACTAGACTGAGTTGCTTGTCTCACGACTCCCGCCCTGAAGAATCTCGGTACGGGCAAATTTGATGACCCTAATAGAAATTCTTTCCTCATCCCCCCATCCCACGGACGGATATTTTCTCTACCCCTTTTATTTTCTAACTGGCCACCCATCTCTACATTGGCGTTCCTAGGCATAGAAAAGCAAGAAAACTTTTATATCCCCTCTTACCCGTCTGCCACCACTATAACATGGGGGAAGAACCCCCAGTATTCATAAGGTAAGCGTGGACACGAAACGGAAGGCAGACCCCATTACTCCATTACACACACAACCTATCTCTCTCTCTCTCTCTCTCTCTCTCTCTCTCTCTCTCTCTCTCTCCAAGGAATCACCCTCTCTCTCTCTCTCTCTCTCTCTCCATCCACCTCTTTCTCTCCATTCTAACAGGTAATGAAAATGAGAGAGTTGCGTCATAACACTAACGTTTATTAACAAGAATAAATATATCAATTAACCAAGTAATCCAGTCTTACAGACTAACTCAAAAACAGTACATTGTCAAGTCACCCAAAAGTCACACCCCTCCGGGAACTCTTTATCCCCCTGAAATCCAGATCCGTCTGTTTTCAAAGATACAGAACACATCCCGGTAAGTACACACACAAGTTCAAAGACAAAGTTAATAAAATGGAACATCTTACAAGATATCAAAACAAGCCATCCCTTTGGCTAAAGTAATGGTAACACTTACCCATTCCCAACCGGAATATCACTCACTGATAAATAAAAACACTTTGGCATCTGCCATCGTGGCTTTGCCTTCCCCCACGAATCTCTGTGCAAGTCTTCCCATAGACTTGGCTAGTGATACATTATGAATAGAAGAGGCGCACACGCACATACGAACACACAGTTCGCTAGCGCCTCGCGGTTCTAGCTGCATCTAGTTTCACAAAGGCACTTTGAGAAGAGTTCATAAACTGTTGTGCATTGACTCGACGAACTAAGCATTTTTATCTCACGCCACCCCTAGAAACTCATTGATCAGCCTACTCTCAGGTCGTCACTCCTGCACGTTCTCCACATTCCATAGGTCACAGAGAACGCACGAACAATATATTATTAATCAAAATCCCTAGGCCTTACATATATATATATAAAATATATATATATATATATATAATATATATATATATATATATGTGTGTGTGTGTGTGTGTGTGTGTGTGTGTGTGTGTGTGTGTGTGTGTGTGTGTATACATATAAACTGCGAATTTGCCAGTTTTTTTTTTAAACCATCTTGTTCGGTTTATTGCCCCAACTTCTTTCGTTAGCATGATATTCCAGCCAAAGCCTGACTAACAAGCAACCTATTTCTAAGCGTCCTGAGGATCTGCTCCCCAAAATGTTATCCGTAAGTATAATTGCCTTCTTGGAAATAACCCGGATGCGTCATTGAAAAGATAGGTCATACATCATATCAGAATTTCCTCGTACCCCAGAAAGAGGCTAAGGAATATATGTCGCAAAAAGATCAAAATCTTATACTTGGATGTCATTACAAAGATTATTGGATCTCGTGCAAGAAACAGTCCCCTTACATTTAGCTATCACGATGAGACATTTAGTCTACAGCGTTTATGAAAAAAAAGCCTTATTGATATGTAGAGACTAATATATGATGAGATGTAATACAGACGATTATATTTATGAAGGTAACACCAACCAGTTGACTGAGTCAATGCGCAAATGATTTAGGAAGGACGCACCGTCTGAAAAGTGACAAGTACGAAGTTGTGTTAATTAAGCATTCAGACAACACGAACGTGTCTCAGGAATCCTGGAACCAAGACATGATCGAATATACATTTTTGGATCCTATTTTAAAGATGAACATATTTCATCTTCTCTTGGGAGTCGGAAGATGGCATACTTTATATTCTATATCGACATATCCTTCCGAAACTCATTGTATGATTAGCTTTTGTCTTTACTGACAAAATGGACACAAAAATTATTTCTTCACCATACACACACACACACACTCACACACACACACACACACACACACACACACACACACACATATATATATATATATATTATATATATATATATATATAATTATATATATATACATATATATAATATATATGTGTGTGTGTGTGTGTGTGTGTGTGTGTGTGTGTTCATAAACATGTCCATGGAGGAGATGGACATCACCCCTTAGCTAGACATCATTAAGCTCGCCGTCAGATCCCTACTGGAATTATGCACAAAATAGGCTTCTTCATCACCCGCTGATAGCTTAGCAACTGCTTCCATTATGGACGGCTATAGGGCGCTTTTTTTCGGGGGGGAGGCGGTGGGGGGCAAAATATACCTACGTATATAGAAAATAACCAGGAGGAGATCATCCATCTTCACAGAAAGTCTGAGGAATGCTGCATCTCCTCTATACTTGTGAGAAGAGTGGAGAGGGAAAACTTCGTCTTATTTTTGTCCTCATATCTCGGGTAGACAAGGATCTATGTCTTAATGGGCAGAACGTATGGAATGTGAGATAAAAGCACTAGTGTCATTGGTACCTATGTAATGAGAGTGAATCTTGATACAATACCCATAAAATGATTGACAAGTATAAGGACTGAATAAGACTGGTTGCCCCATTCCTAACCTTAGTCGCCAAATGAAAAATAATCGATGTATTTTACAAGCAAGTGTTCTCCCTTCATACTGAATATAATATAATTATATAGTTATTGGTGCATTTGTGATCGCAATCTGTAGTTCACACTGTACCATAGCCACTGAATCTAGTTAAAAGTGTATGGTTCAGAGCACTTACAGTACAAATGGTAACAAAAATTGATCCTTCAGAATACAGATGTACACACAATACAAATACAAACTCGCACACACACACACACACGCGCACACACACAATATATATATATATATATATATATAGTATATATATATATATATATATATCTATATATATATAAATATATTATATATATATATATATATATCTATATAATATATATATATATATATATAGATAGATAGATATATATATATATATATCTATCTATCTATCTATATATATATATATATATATATATATATATATATCTATATATATATAGAGATATATATATATATATATATATATCTATATATATATATATATGTATATAATACATATATATGTGTATATATTATATATATATACATATTATATATATATATATATATATATATATATAGCATATATATGGTATATATATATATATATATACATATATATACTATATATATATATATCCATATATATACATATATATACATACATATATATACATATATGTATGTATATATATAAAAGCACTAGTGTCATTGGTACCTATGTAATGAGAGTGAATCTTGATACAATACCCATAAAATGATTGACAAGATGAGGACTGAATAAGACTGGTTGCCCTATTCCTAACCTTAGTCACCAAATGAAAAATAATCGATGTATTTTACAAGCAAGTGTTCTCCCTTCATACTGAATATAATATAATTATATAGTTATTGGTGCATTTGTGATCGCAATCTGTAGTTCACACTGTTCCATAGCCACTGAATCTAGTTAAAAGTGTATGGTTCAGAGCACTTACAGTACAAATGGTAACAAATATTGATCCTTCAGAATACAGATGTACACACAATGCAAATACAAACTGCACACACACACGCACACACACACGCACGCACACACACACACACACACACACGCAAACACAAAATATATATATATATATAAAAATATATAATATATTATTATTCATATATATATATATATTATATATATATATTATCTATATATAGATATATAATATATATATATAGATATATATTAGATTATAAGGATAATAGATATTATATATTATAAATAATTATATATATATATATACTATATAGATAATAGATACGATATATATATATATATATTACTATCTATCTAGATATATAGAATATATATATATATAGATATATATATAGATATAGATATATATATATATATTATAGATAATATATATTATTATATATAATATATATATATATATATATATGATATATATTATAATATATAATATATATATATAATATATATATGTAAATAATTGTCTATATATATATATATATATATATCTATATATATCTATATATATATATATAGGGATTTATATATATATAGATTATATATATATAATTATATAGTATATTATATATATATATATATATATCTATATAGATATAAATATGTCTATTAACAATATATATATGGTGTAAATATAGATTAATTATATATATATATATATAATACTATATTATCTATTAATATATATTATAAATACTAGATAACATATTATGTAATATATATTATAATAAATAACCTATAATATATATATTCCACAGATATGTATATATATATATATATACATATAGAGAATATTATACATTACCATATATATATAATATATATCATATATATATATATAATATATATATATAATCTAATAATCGGGGGGCGATGAAATAAGCCTATCTTGTGCATAATTCCAGTAGGGATCTAACGGCAAGCTTAGTGATGTCTGGCTAAAGGGTGATGTCATCCCCTCCATGGACATATTTATGAATACGGATTACCCCCCCAAGGGCTATTTACGATGTTAAACCATTGCCCTATTTTGTTGGCCCTGGTACTGAAAGTGATAAATGATCATCACTTTTGAAGTAAAGCCTTTAAAAATAACTACTATTACTGGTAAAACGAGAACCATCAGACTCTAAACAATTATTGTTTCTAAAGGCTAAAAGTACTGGAATTTCATACATCCAGGCAACTTAGAAGTAAACTGCATTTTAATAATGGGATTTCAGGAAGTGTGTGTGGATTCAAGTAATGAATATTAGCAGTTAATGATACATTTTTTGTGAATCTAGCATCATGCTGAAATATCGAAATTTGAGATAATCAGAACTCTCGCATACTTGGGAATAAAGTACAGCAATTTTCACTAAATATAACTTAGAAAAAAAAACAGAGATTTTATCAATTTATAGAATTTATTCAAAATGACTAGAAACGGATGATTTAAGTCAACCGACTCCTGTTTGACTCAGTACCCGTGTGATGCATCTCACTTTTTTTCCTTAGGCTTGGTAAACATTTACCATTTTTTGTTAGCAAAGAGATTTAGTTTGACCTAAAACTATCTTAAGCGAGGGAAATTTCAATTCCCCATTTTGTCTTGAGAGTGCGTTTAGTCTTTTCACTCTATATAACACGTAACTATCTGCAACAAGACCCTTGTAAATACAACCAACTTCTGTCTCTGCTAAGCCTTGGCGTCTTCCTCTAGCTTGGGAGGGAACTTTGTTTGCTCATCTCATTGTAAGAGGAAAGGGATTATTTATTCAAAACCTGGGCCTGGTTCATTAAGAAGTCTCCATGCTCTGAATGTACGAACTCCACAGAGAACATTACGAGTGTACAAAAAATCATCATAGCACACATTATTTGTTGTGTATTAAGAATATGAAAAATAAACTCGTAATATCCTCTTTTCTTCTCTCTCTCTCTCTCTCTCTCTCTCTCTCTCTCTCTCTCTCTCTCTCTCTCTCTCATGCATCTTATGTAAATATTAAGAGCTAGAAAGATTCACTGCAATTATCCAAAAGAAGAAACAAAGTTCACAATTTCATTTTCATGGAAATAATACCTATCAGAGGTCTAAATTTGATGTTACAAGCAGCGTATGCTCTGTCTTCTACATTTGGCTCTCGTGCATACCATAACACCTCTTTTTCAGTATTTCTGATATGTAAAGCATTTCAGCACTTAACTAAATGTTTCCATCATACTGTCACCCCTAACTATGGAGATGCAAACCTTCTTTAGACTTAACTGTACAGGGCAGGCCATCCTTTGGATACTTCTAACACAATTGATTTTATGGGTATGAAACTGTTGTATATTGATTTATATGTAATCTATTATAGAGGGAACCGCGAAGTTTCTGAAAATAATTATATTAGCACGGTGTTTGACGTTTTGTAAGTTTATGAATGAAGGCCTAATAGACCATGATTTCATCAATTTGTTATCGTTCCATACAAATCTTTCGATGGTGTTTTTGTCCTAGTCTTATGAAATAGTACCTCAATGATTGAATACGATAATTTGGGATGACAGCTGAGAAACTGTCATCCAAAGGTGGTTCGCAAGCTCAATTATCCTATCAAACTTTGTGTACTTCTGGTCGATTTGCTGCTGCTGTCACAGCATCAACGAACGGTTACCTACACTGCTTCATTGTGTTCATAGCCTTTCGTCACCTCACTTTATTTGGAGAAATCTATTTTTGGTGCCGTGTATCTTATATAAGAATTAACAGTACATTGTAACTACTTGAATAATTTGTATTTATCTATCTATCAATCTATCTGTCTATCTATACAGACAACCTTAGGTGGTTACATTGCATAATTTTTCTATGTTAAATATTCTCCATCCCACTGCGCTTCAGTAAAGATTATTATCCACAGCATTTAATAGCTGAATCAAAAAACCAAGTGCTACCGTTTATCACTCCACCCTCCAAATTTTCAATCCTATTGTAAATTCAAATGTTGCTACCATTTACTTTCAGCTCTCGCCATCAAAATGCACCAAATTCTATCTCTACCTTACACGGCTTCTCTTCAAGAAAGATAATCTGAATGTAGGCTTTTCCCACGAGAACGTAGACAAACATCACTTTTTATCATGATAGTTTTCTCATTAATCCATTCCAGTAAATATTGAGTACTAAGCCAGATATTACACAAAAATCTTCCTAGTTATAAAACTTCTACTAAATCCAACACTCAACAGGCTGGAGCCCTTTTAAAGATGAAACATCTAAATTCAAGGTTCATGTTTATTACCAGCAGCTTTGCCGTTTATTCTCTAACCGCTAACACAAATGAATATTCAATGAACAATTTTGATACAAACAGTGACTTTCCCTTAACCTAAACTGTTCTCACAGTAACAAAACATTGGTAAAATGGTTCGGTTTTATACTAAAACTTTTATGCCGACATCCAAGATTTGTATTTCTATCAGTGTTAATCACTCATCCAGGAATGTTTTTCTCTCATACAAAGACGAGAAGTTTATGAAAATTCCCATTTCACAACCTATTTCACACATACATGAACCTCATTTTAGCTACAAAAACTGAGACAGTACAGTTGACTAGTGAATCCAACATCTAAGGTTTTGTGTCTTTCCTTATATCTTCATAAGTTACTTGCTCATGCTTCATATAATTCATCTCCGATATCTTTTACAGGCAATAGCCTCGCAGAACACTTACTTCATTAACTCAAATGCGTATTCACGTCAAGCAACATTTCTTCATTAACGTTCTGTGACCACACATCCATCTTCCAAAAGAATACCCTTAAGTAACTATAACATATGATTACATTATCCCCAAATAGTTTTATATCCTGTCAAGGTCCTCTCTTATCTTTAGCTTCCCAGATCATTAATCATGCAAGTGAATTTAAAACCATTTGTTTTTCTACCCCATATACAATCCGTCAATCATTTACCTCTTTTAGTCGCTTTATATGCAATTTTACCTCGAGGCAATGACAGGCATTCTCGGGACCTTTGGTCGAATTATCAAGATCAACACTTATTGGTTTTCCTTTAACTCCTATCCCATTTTTTATTCCTTTTCTCCTTATTAAAATCTCTGCTCTTAATGCCGTTCATACCGTTATGAACAAAGTTTTTTCTTTTATTACCGTCATTATTTTCTCCTTTCCTCCTCTTCTTTCCATTGTGTCTATCAAAGTCCTCAATTTTTTACCATACTTACGTCAAGGAAAGCAACAGCAAGTTCATTACAAAGTGCAGTAGGAATTCCGTAGGTAAAAACAACCTAAACAAGCATAAAAAGTACATCTTGAATGTAATAAAGTGAGAGAGGGCTCTCGTTCCGCATTTACTGGTATGTCATTGCCTCATAATTTCCAAATTACCAGAAGCCTATGTTTCAGTCGAGTCTGAACTAAAATTATATTCCAAGATTCCCGAATAAATTAGGGTCGCTAAAAGGATTTGTTGGGTGAGGAAAAGTTTGTGAAAACTTATTAAACTTTACCTCTGTTAACTATGCCCTATCTAATAAAAGCAAGCTTGCACGAAACTCTTGAAAATATTAAATTTTCCCATTTCACAAGAAATTTCAGTTTGCAAGAAACCTCTATTATATTTATTTTTTACTCTTCTATTCTGTTTTAGAGGATATAAAGATTGCTTGGGAAATCACATGTTTACTCTTCTAATTCCTGAAGGGGAGATTTCCTGCTTAGAGTGAATGATGATGAGAAAAATACTTTGGTAAGAAACCCTCTCTCTGTACTGGTGTTATGCAGGTAATTGCAGTTTAGCTGCATAGAACTTGTTATGACTTCATTTTTCTTATTCTTTCTCAATTTTATTTGAATCAACTTCTCTTATATTGATCGGGGAAATCTCCGATTCCTTCTAGGATTCCTATCACCTCAGTACATATTATGACCTGAGTATAATTTATGACCTAGGTAAAGGATTTGTTAAAGAAAGAATGGAGAAGTAGTGAGGGAAGGAGAAAGGGGTAGAGTAAGTGAAGGATTATATGTGTGTATCTAAGTGTGTGTTAGTCTAATTGAGGATGAACTATCCCTTAATGGTGAGCGAACTTTTTTCCTAGGACCAACAGCTACCACAATTGCCAGATTACTCTCCTTTTGGCAGGCTACTACCATCACTGGTTCGAAGAGGTACAAACTGATTGTTCTAGTTAGAGACAGTGGTTTAGGGTGCCATCAAAAATTACCCCTTGGGCAGGAAAAGTGCTTTAAAAGGCAGAGGAGATTCTTCACATGATGATGGGAATAGGAACATGCTCACTATTGTAGATTGATGGGAAATAATGGGATTCAGGGCACTATGTGCGGTCTTAAAATTGCAAAATAAATAATGGTTAGGAGATGGATCATCGCCCTTTGGAACTCCTTGAGGTTTTGAATGAGCTTGATTATGGTACATATGTGCATATTTGAAGAAATGCATAGTACTTGTCTTTCAGCAGTTGTCTTTCAAGGAGAGGAAGCTGGATATATGACCCGAAGTAAGAAAACCAAGAAAAGGCACTCTCGAGGAGAATGTGTGCCGCCAATATATCTAATGGATCTAGGCCTTTTGCCCCTCTAAGGAGAACTGTAGAATGTCATTGTTTAATTATGATTTCGTTGTTTGTCTTCCTTCATTTGGACGATAAAGTTGAAGCGATAGCAGCTTAAGAGGGAGACACTCTCTAAACTTTTCAAAAGGAGATGGTGGGGCTGCAAGGATAAAATTTGTTTTCGAGGTTTGATCCACATTTATTACAGTGTGTGGACAGACATGTGGTGTCTCAGACCACATGGTTTAGGTGACGTTGGCACTTTTAGTGGTGAGTAATTTTTTTGGTGTGAAGAGGAACTTGAGCTCGTCTTGGGATACCCTCACTGATGTATCTTCTAGTGAAGTGCTATGGAGATTGAGGCCTATCTGGCACAGGTGAAGGGTAGCAAGATGAACAGATGAGGAACTGGATGAGTTCTACACAGATTATCATTTTGCCTTCTGTAATCACAGGTGCCTTATTTGTCGAATTTCAAACATTTTGGAGGCATAACTGCATCTGCTCTCCGGAAACAGGCAGATGACTCGGTCATCAAGGAAAAGGGGACGGAGGAATTTGTCACATTCATAGTTTTTGTTTGACCACATTTCATGTGTGATTTGTCCTTTAAAAGATTGTCTCAGTGGGATAATTTCAGCCATTTTCAGTCCAATATTTACTATAGTCTTTTATGATAACCAAGTTTTATTTCTATCATGCTATAGAGGCAATCTTTTAAAGCTCTTGAGAGAGAACTAGTCAAGATTTGAGCACCATATTTAAATCATTAGGGTCTATGTTTTGATAGACATGGCGCTATTAAGCACATTAGTTGTCAGGGGTTTAGGGCAAGTACCATGCTCTTACCAGTCTCGAGGATTACCAAGAACTTTCAGAAAAAGTAAATTAAAACAAAGTTCCTTAATTATTCTGCTAGTAGCAGGTTGTTATCATATAGGCTATTGCTAGGAACCATTTTATCTACTAGTTCACTCCATGGGGTCACCAATGTAAAGTACACTGACCTATTGTAAATGTTTGAACTTTTTTTTAGGCAGTGAGCAGATGCGGTTTCACAGTCTGTTTGGTTTGGGTGATGTTGGTGACGTATAAGACTGTGGTCGAGAGGATGCTTCTTGATTACCCGCTGATCCTACAGCCTTAATTCGGTGTTTCATTGGAGCATGAAGCACTGGTGGGAGGGGGGGGGGAGCAGGAAATGGACAATAAGCAGTCAGTCCTTACCGGTGATACTGGAGAGGGGAATGAGCTCCATAAAAGACTAGTATTATATTCCTATGATTTTCAGCCAGTTATGTTTTTTATGTTGTTTTCCTCATGAGTGCCAGTGATGACAAATATATCACTGAACTCCAGAACAACCTCAGTTCTGGTATGGCTATGGATACAACAGCGAAATAAAAACCAACTCTACCAGATAATTTGGTAAAATAAAATAGTAAACTAAAATTAATTAAACTTGAGCCATGTATATAATGAAGTGAATCATGAAAATATTAATACATTGAAAATATCTTAAATTATCGATTTCCAGACGAAAAATAGAATTATTGACTGTCGTGTGTTTTTTAATCATGTAATATGATGAAGAAAATAATGAACCTATAAGAATGCTATAACGATACTTTGATATCCATCAGTCACACAACAACAATGAAGGCCAGCTTAATTATAAATGTAATTTTTTTTTATAAAGAAACAAATGGAGTATTTTACTAATATAACCAGATGTTTTAGATATATATTGACTTACTGATTAGTGCAAAAAAAATTCTAAATAGAACTTCCCAGAAATGACCTAAACCCCAGTGTGACTTGGAGCAACAGCAATTGAGGAGGGACATAAATATTTCAAATTTACTTGGCACTTTTGTGATTGAAAAGTATTATATAGGCAATTGGGGTTTCAAGTTGAGTAATCCATTGCTTCTGAAAACTTTAGATTTCTTGTCTTTTATAAAATTTAGAGGAATGAAAATGATTTTTGAAGGATCCAGCACACGTGGCTGTGTCTGGAAATGGAGATGTAGAGAATTAGTCAAGCAAACATCACCTGAATCACTGAAGGAATTATCCTCGCCTATGGAATGATTTTACCGTTTTATTTGAAATTCGAGACCCAATGATCCCAAATACAAGATGGAAATGATAGGTGTATTATCTCCTTGTATATTTAGTGATTCCAAGAAAACAGGGTACAGCATCACACTATATCATACAGGCTGAATGGTATACTCGGTGAACGCTAGAATACTTGTTAGTTGGGGGATACGTAGTTATCTATACATATCTCAGAGGCTCGTAGTGGGGATGGCCAGTAATACTTCTTGCCAGGGTTCTTAGGATGAATTTTTAGATTTATATCAGAGGCTGGTATTCAAATAATATGCAACGTCTTCTGTTGTTTTAATGTTTTTTCTGTTATAGCTGCAACATTTTATATGTATATTTTTTACCAAATGGTATTGGCGGTAGTGATATTTAATATTAAAATGCCACAGAGCTATAAAACAACCAGTCACATAAGTTAAAATTGACAATGAATAAATTGTAAGCAGTAAAAACAATAATAAGAAATTAACATTCTAACTCTCATTTAGGCCGAAGGGCTAATTATATGTGTTGTGATGATGCAGGGCCTTTTCATAGAGGTTATATTATCAGTAAAAAAATCGAATTTGTAATGTAGTTGTCAGAACTTCTTTTGTCAGTTTCCAGGAGTTAATCATATCAGCATTGCCAGACGTGTTACGTTTCGCTTTTATATTACGCAAATTCTTTAACTTTTAAATCGGTTTGAATGGACGGCTCAATCCCAGTCATTCCACTTTTTGAAGGATATTTCACATATCGACTTATGACTATTACAATTTACACAATTATTTGCTAAATTTTTCCATTTTCTTCTGCTACGTACGACATTTTCATTCAATCACTGTTTTGCGGCGTGACTGGAACAGGGGTAGGGCCGGAGGGGCGCCAAGTTCCCTGAGACGGTAGCAAAGTTCTAGCAGATTATTGTAATGTTTCGTGATGTGTAGTTCCATATTACCTCTAGTAGGCAGGACCTACAGGTATTTCGAGAAACTGAGAGCTTAGTCAATCGAAGTACGGAAAATTTAGAGACAAATGAGTTAGTGCCCTTCCAGAATGCTAGATCGAGCAATGTGAAACTGTTGAAGCGGTTGTTTTTCTCAGCGGTAAAGTGAATACAACTCCAAAGTATACAGTGCTGCTACGCCGAAGTATGATGAAGGAAATGGTGGATGAATGGTGTGAGGTCCAAGGTTCAACATATTAAATTTTGAGCCGTTACAGGAATGCCCCTGCAGTGGAAAAGTTACACCGACCTACTCGAGACTTGAGTTCTCTTGTTCATACATATTTCGATGCCAAGTGCCTGGCGAAGTGAAATATGCTAGAAATAGTATACCTAATGCACCGTGAACTGGAGGGACATTCAATTTAAAACCTTAGAATCAAAGATACCTACGTAGGTGATTAGAATTGACTGGAGGGCAACAAAGGTAAGTCTGATATGACGAATTTTATTTTTCAGTAGCAGAATTTGGGTTTTTAAGTGATCAAAAGACAATAAATGGGTAAGATAGTGTGCAAATTTAAGTAGGAAAAGAAAGTGTAGCCTTGTGAATTTGGTCAACCATTACCAATTTGAGGTTGAGCAAATACAAAACTTCAGATTTTGGTAATTCTAAGCCTTCATTCCGCGGCAAAGTAGACTATGGGAGTTAACGTTTTCCTCTGCTATTTTACTTACTGAACGAGAATTTAAAGTAATATTTATTCGGCCGACTGTAATTAAACCGTAATTTACCTTTGAAGACTACATGACGGTACAAGGGATGTGATGTACCAACGTACAGAGTTCAAAGGTAGATAACAGATTAGTTATAGGCGGCAGGCAAAATATTACCTTAAACTCTTGTAAAGTAAGTAAAATAACAGGAAAACGTCAACTGCCACAGTCTACATTGACAGAACAATCTTCGAAGTTTTGATTGGGGCCAATAAACGTAAACAAACCGCCATATTTGAATTCTGGTAGGTGGCGTTGAATACGTAACCAGCAGGGAGTGTAAAGGTGCGTCCACATGGTCGAACAATGTCCGACGGACAAAAATTGTTAACGGTTAACAATTGTCTGCCGGCCTTTGCTTTGTGAGAAGAGTAAAAACATTGGTATACAACTTCATCTGATACCACTGTTTGTTGCCAGATCTACATCCATCGTTTCAACGGTTATGGCGTCATCCTGCTTCGCCTATGATATGGTAACACTGTTTGACCGTCGGACATTGTTCGACCGTGTCGACGCACCTTAACATATAGGTTGTGATACTAACCTAACCTAGAAGAAAGTGTTACCTGATCCCGTACCCCCCTTAAAGGAAGGCAAGCTTGGAAGTGTAACATAGGTAAGGAGTCAGTGACGGAAACAAAAGCTCTCGTTAGTCTTCTATAACATGGCGCATGCGCAGTAGGATTTGGCGTCGTAATAGCAGTAGTAATAGGTGGATTTTGGCTATGTAATGGCTCCATTATCGATTTACTTATAGTTTTATTTCAGTTTGTATTTCATGGTCCAGATGTCTGTATTTCTACAGAAGCAATCCGTGGTGGCTTAGACTATAGAAATTGACTGTTTCCTATGTTATTTTAGTTGCTGTACAAGATTTAAAAGTAATATCCGTTCGGCCGGCTGTAACTAAGCAGTAATTGACCTTTGAAAGTTACATAATAGCCGTACCAAACTCAAAGGTAAATTAAAGTTTAGTTCCAACCAAACGAAAAAAATATTCCTTACAACCCTTGTAAAGCAACAAATATAACATAGAAGATGTCAATTGCCATAGTCTAAGTCACTGAAGAATGGTCCTATAGGACGATACCAAGTATTCGTTACGGTGAGGGAAATGTAAACACAGCCGCCAATGTTTGAATTCCCAACCACCACAGAGCCATATGTTTACTAGGGGGGGGGGGGGGGGGGTACGCACAGGGTGTGGGCAGGGTTAGGTGGAAGGTACGAGTTGTCTTAGCAGCACCCCACTGAATAGTAAGATACTTTAACAGCAACTTACGGCAAAAGCCTAACACTCACTTTAATAAAAAATAATAATTAAGAATAATGTTTGGACCTTACCTTAAAGGGGTGGAGGGTACAAAGTAGCAGCTGCCTTTAAGAATGCATGGAGGCGGGTCTTGGGTTCTTCAAAATGCAGCTTGAAATAAGCAACAGCCAAGTACCCGACGAAGTTGTACATTCTCCTCCCGTATCTTGGAGTCGACTGCCGGAGTTCCCTCCACCTCCTCTCGATAGTACTAGTATGGGCACCGGTTTCTGGGTCCACAAAGTTCATCGAGTGGTTGACTGTCAAGTGGACATAACCTTCATCTCCCAGGCAGTCATAAGCCCTCCAACAGTCAGAAATAATAGTGGTACCCGGCACAATGTATTCTTTGATAACTGCAAGCAGAGTCCCACTCGTCCTGTCGGGTATGGGAACAACGAAAAACTCCCGGGTCTGCCTGCAGATACCACCGAACACCCACTGCCCTTCGATGAGGCGACCTACGTTGTATTTTCTTCTCCCAATCTTCGCCTCATCGATTTCAACAATTGTGCCGGGCCCACCAATTTGCTTCTGTTGGAAGCACCAATTAACTATGACCTGAAATAAAAGTCAGTGTTAGGGGAGGTAATTAAGTAGGGTAAATTTCATAATAATACAAGCCAGGTTGGGTATGAGAGGGAGGGGTGGGGGGAGAGTGAGGGAGAAGGAGGGGGTAGGAATGGAAAAGAGGGAGGGGATAAGCAAAATACTTACTTCCCAAGAGAAGCTGGCCCAATCATTAATTGTTGAGTCCAACAGTCCAAGTTCTGATCTCGCAACCTTGTAAGAAAAAAAAAAAAAAAAAAAAAATCACTCACACACAGGTATGCGGAGAACAGAACTGTCTCAACATCAAGGTGGGACCCAGAGAACCAAGTGACCTTAAACAAGGAAAAGTAGTAAGAACAGTGTTTCTTCACTTTCTTACTATGCGGTCGATAAGACCGGTCACACCTAGAGGTAAACGTGGAGGGAAAAATACCAATTATAAACCTCAAAACATGAAAATATGGGGTAGGTCATAATTGGTATAGGTGTAATATAATATTGCCATTAATCTAGGGCCGGGTCTTATCACAGTTACATGTAGAAACCAACAAACTACTCGTAAGGTATTTACCTGAAGCACTTTTGTAAATCTAGGCGGCACTCATTCCCACAATGGGGGCAAAAGACCTGCTTCCTCAGGAGGCCGTGGTCCTGGCATAAACAGATCAGCCGTTCATAATTACCTGAGTAATAGGCAGAGAAATCTTTGTAACTGAATGGGGGCAAAAGACCTGCTTTCTCAGGAGGCCGTGGTCCTGGCAAAAACCGATTAGTTGTTCATAATTACCTGAGTAATAGGCAGAGAAATCTTTGTAACTCGTGTAACAATTGTTACATGAAGTTGGCAAAGAGTTCCTGGTGAGGGGTTGGGGCGAGCGTGAAGTTGATGCACCAGTCGAAGTCATGGCGGCAGATTCAACTGTGTTGGAGTTCTATGGTTAGGAGGTGGTAGGAGGCCAGACCGTACAAAACAGGGTAGGGGAGGTGGGGTGGAGTAGTAAAAATGCTTTGATGCTATTGGTTGAGGCAGGGTGGGGCTGAGGTAAATGAACAAGCACTTAACAAAATAAGTTGGCAATGTTAAGGGTAATAAAAGTAAATGGGTAGTTAAGGAACTAAATGTAAATATTTGTGGGATGGGTTGAAAATATGAATTAATACAAATACATATATAACAGGCCCAGGAGGGGGTGGGATTTAAGTCCTGGGTGGTAAATGTGTAATTGGGCCTAAAGTTGTTTTAATAAAAGTTAACATATAACAAAACTAATTTAACTTGTAGGGGATGTTGCCTGACCAGGGGGGGTTGTTGGACATGCTGTACCCCCCCCCCCCCTAAAGAACCAAACCAACCTAACATAACCTAACCTAGCAGGTGATGTAACCTAACCTAGTAGGAAATGTTGCCTGACCGGAGGGGGCATCGCCCCCCTGTACCCCCCCCCCTAAAGGCCTAACCTAATATAATAGGGAATGTAACCTAACCTAACCTAACCTAGTAGGGAACTTAACCTAGAGGGGTTGTTGCCTGACCGGGGGTGCTTCCCCCCCCCCCCCCCCCCCCCCCCCCCCCCCCCCCCCCCCCCCCCCCCCCGTAGCCCCCCTTGAAGACCTAGCCTAACCTAGTAAGGAATGTAACCTAACCTAACCTAGGAGGGAACTTAACCTAGTAGGGAATGTTGCCTGACCGGGGGGCCGAAGCCCCCTCGTAATCCCCCTTAACCCTTTTTTTAAACGCCGAAGCGGTAAAAAAAAAAATGTCTCCCGTGTGCCGGAAGTGTTTCAGAGTGAGCGCGGAAGCAGAAAAGTTTTTTTTTTTTTCAAAAAATCACAGCGCGCTTAGTTTTCAAGATTAAGAGTTCATTTTTGGCTCCTTTTTTTTTGTCATTGGCTGAAGTTTAGTATGCAACCATTAAAAATGAAAAAAATTATCATTATCATATATAAATAATGCGATATATGATAGCGCAAAAACGAAATTTCATATATAATTGCATTCAAATCGCGCTGTACGCAAAACGGTTAAAGGTAACAAGTTACTTTTTTTCGTTGTAATGTACACTTAAATTGCGATCATTTGGTATATAACACATTGTAAAACGATAAAAGCAAACACAGAGAAAAATATTATCACAAAATAATGCATGAATCGTAACACACGGACGTAAACAAATATTTTTTTCAAAAATTCACCATAAATCTAAATATTGTCCTAGAGACTTCCAATTTCTTTCAAAATGAAGACAAATGATTGAATATTACTATACTGTAAGAGTATTAGCTTACAAATGCAGTTTTCGACCATATCTGACGAGTTAAAGTTGACCGGGCATAAAGAAAATGTTATTTTTTTCATAAATTCACCATAAATTGAAATATTGTGCTAGAGACTTCCAATTTGTTGCAAAATGAAGGTAAATGATTGAATATTACTAGAATATAAGCGTTTTAGCTTACAATTGCGTTTTTCGACCATTTCGGTAGAGTCAAAGTTGACCAAAGGTTGAAAATTTGTCACTTATCATTTTTTATATAAAAATATTTAAAATTGATAAAAGCTACAACCATGGGTTGTTATTAGTTGTATTATGCATAAATTGCGCACATTTCCATATATAAAACTTTATGTAACGGCTAATTTTAAAATGGTGCAAACATTACCACAATCGCATGTATGATTTTTTTCGGAAGAGTTACCGCACGGACGTAAGGAAAAAGTTTTTTCATAAATTCACCATAAATCGAAATATTGTGCTAGGGACTTTCAATTAGTTGCAAAATTAAGGTAAATGATTGAATATTACTAATATATAAGAGTTTTAGCTTACAATTGCGTTTTTTGACCATTTCGGTAGAGTCAAAGTTGACCGAAGGTTGAAATTTTGGCACTTATCGTTATTTATATAAAAATATCTCAAAACTGATAAAAGCTACAATTATGAGTATTTTTTGTTGTATTTTACATAAAAATGCGCACATTTTCATATATAATACTCCATGTAACGGATAATTTAAAATGGTACAAAAATTATATCAAAGTGACGAAATAATTTCCGAGATGTGTCACAGATACTTTTTAGTGCGGCAAGAAAGAAATTCGCGCTTGTGCGCCTGCGTAAGTATTTTTCCGCGAATTAAAAAAAAATTTTTTTTTGAGTCGACGTATGGTACGTCCATTCGGCATAGGTGGGAGACATTTTGACTCGACGTTTAATACGTCCATTTGGCGTTTAAGGGTTAAAGGCCTAACCTAACCTAGTAAGGAATGTAACCTAACCTAGTAGGGAACTTAACCCAGAAGGGTTGTTGCCTAACTGGGGGGAGCTTGGCTCCCCCATACCCCTCTTAAAGGTCTAACCTAACCTAGTAAGGAATGTAACCTAACCAACCTAACCTAACCTAGTATGGAACTTAACCTAGTAGGGAATATTGCCTGACCGGGGGGGCAAAAGCCCCCCGTATCCCCCCTAAAGGTCTAGCCCCCCGTATCCCCCCTTAAATAACCTAACCCAACCTAGTAAGGAATGTAACCCAACAAACCTAACCTAATCTAACCTAGTAGGGATGTTGACTGACCGATACCCCCCCCCCCCCCCCCCACCCCTTGAAGACTTAACCTAACCTAGTAAGGAATGTAACCTAACCTAACCTAACCTAACCTAGTAGGGAACTTAACCTAGTAGGGAATTTTGCCTGGACTGTGGGGGGGGGGGGGGTGGGGGGGGGATACCCCCCCTTAAAGGCCTAACCTAACCTAGTAAGGAATGTAACCTAACCAACCTAACCTAACCTAGTAGGGATGTTGCCTGACCGATAGAGTTGGGGCTTTTGTCCACACCCAAAACCCCGGTTCCCAATGGGGGTCCCCTTTACCGTAGGATAGAGTTCAAAGGTAAATTAGTGTCGTCCGAATAAATATTATTTCAAATTATTTATTCGGACGTTCAGGAGGCTAAACTGCATAGAAAAACCGCAACTGCCATACTCTGGGCCGCCGCTGATAGGTACACTAGATCTACCCAGATGTCATAAATAAGAGGAAATAACACAATAACACCGCAAAACCTTCCCCAAAGTCTTCTACCCCACTCATAACCCTGTTTCCCATCGGCCCCCCTTACTGAGGATAGAGTTTAAAGCATAATTCTCCCAAGTGTTTTAACCCACCTCAAACCCCACATTCCCATCCGTCCCCCTTACCATTGGATAGAGTTCAAATGTAAATTACAGGTTAATTACAGCTGGCCAAAAAAATATTACTTTAAATTATTGTTCAGGAGGTGAAATTCTATAGAAAAACGTTAACTGCCACAGTCTAGTTCACCGCGGTATAAGGGCTTAGACCTACCCTCAGAAAAATTTTCCTGCACCTCCTTGTACTGACTGTCCCTTTTATTCAAACACGAACATTACTATACTGGCTGTCCCATTTATCTAGGTATTACTGTGATGACTGTCCCTTTTATCCAGAAACTACTGTACTGATTGTCCCTCTTATCCAAATATTACTTTGCTGACTGTCCAATTTATCCAGGTATTACTGTGGCAACCATCCATTTTACTATGTATTTCTGTGGTGACTGTCCCCTTTATACATACATTATGTGATGACTATCCCTTTTATCCATGTATTACTATGGTGATTGTCCATATTATCAAAATATTACTGTTCTGACTACCTCTTTTATCCAAGTGGTAATACTGTGGTGACTGTCCCCTTTACCCACATATTATTGTGGTGACTGTCCCATTTACCCATGCTGACTGCCTATGTTATCCAGTAGTATTACTGCACTGACTGTCTTATTTTATCCAGGTACATTCCATTTTATTGAAACATTACTGTGGTGACTGTCCCCTTTATCGAAATATTGCTTAGGTGGCTGTCCCATTTAACATTCTATTACTGTTACGACTGCCCCCTTTATCCAGGTTGTAGTACTGTTGTAACTGTTCCCTTTATCCAGGTATCACTGTACTGTCAGTCCCTTTTAAAAAGATAATACTGTGCTGAGTGGCCCTTTTATTTAGATACAACTGTGGTGACTGTCTATTTTACCCAGACACATTACTGCTCTGACTGCCCCTTTTTTTCCAGGTATTACTGTTCTGACTGCCCCTTTTATCCAGGTATTACTGTGGTGACTGTCCACTTTATCCAGATATTACTGTGGTCTGTGCCAGTTAGCCCCCACTGAAACATAAATACACCCTCTACCTAACTAAATCACCCCCACTAGACCTAAGCACACCCCCAACTAACCTAAACACACCACCTGCTAAAACTAAACACATACCCTTCTAAATCTAAACACATCTGCTCTAAACCGAAACACATCTGCTCTAAACCTAAAAACATCCCAAAAAACCTAAACACACCCCAGCTAAACCTAAACAGAAATATTGATACAAAATTATAAATCACAGGAAAGAAGATAATTTTCAATTATATATTCCTACAGTATCAAGTACATAAAATGAGGTATAATTCACGACTAGTTATTTACCACATAAGTTACAAAGGGGAGGGGAAGGAAGTATGGATTTGAAACTTATTCAGTTATCCTAAGTTGTGTCCAAATTTTCTCTCGATAAGTCAAGAGGTTAGCTCATCAGTTACAAAGGTAAGAGGGAAGGGGAACGTTCCACGGGCTTGAAACCTACCCTGCTACCTAAGTTGGGTCAAACGAAGGCCACGTGCCAATTTCCTTGTGTTCAGCAGTTTTTGCCTGGGACTGAAGGAAACAAGAATTTATTGCTTCATTCAGTCTACATTATATATACCTATATTTTTATTATTCGCGTTTATTGCCAGTAGCACTGCCAAACTCCGATAATTGGTGACCTGTTAATTGTGTTGTGGTCAACTGTGCACAGGTCGAATAAGCCCCGGTCAATTTGGTCCAAGTTTAAGAATATTTCGTATTATTTGTCTTTTTTTGTATGTCTTTGTGCCCTGTACATTTCTATACCAGTATGACGTATGTGTTATTCATAATGTTTCTATAAATAAATTTATTACCGTAATTAAAATTGGGGTTGAAGCATGTTTTTTATTGAAAAAATAAAATTTGTTTTATAAGTCCGAACTTGAAATATATGCATATTGTGTGCACCTCTCGTAAGAAACAATTTTTCCTCGACTGTAACATGCAATTAATGATAGAGGCGCTAATTGATATAATTATATCAAGGTTGGACAATAATACGTCTTTTGTAGTTAATATTTTTCTTTGTGGTCAAAGCTATCTTAAGAGCGAGGCGGGGGATGGGGGAAGTTTCTTGTTGTTTATAAGTAGCTCAGTATTTCGCCAGTTCTTTAATTTACATACCTATATTTTCTGGCAGTTTTATGTTTATATGTACGGAATAAAACTCGACTGCATATTTCAGCAGTATACTAAAGCATATTCATTGTACCTACTCCAGTGAATCCTTTGTGTTTTGCAGTCATTTCGAACACGTGTTGTTGGTTTATAAGTGGCTCGGTCCTAAAGAAGACACCTGACATTTGCCAACAGTTATTACTATCATTAGATGTTAGTCTTAGCATATATAACACGGGATTTGATAGCAGTAATTCTTGCATCTAACAAGACGTAAATGACTGGGGCACATAAACATCGTATGCGAAGACACCAATGACCGAAACGTTTTTCCGGGTCAGGAGATTTATATGCTCTCTTTTTTTCGTGATTTTAAGAGACTGAAATGAGAATATTAGAAATCTGACCATCGAGAGTGAAGATGTGTCATTTTTCTTGCATTATGTAACAATTAGGGGTAGCTGGAATGAATTTTCCTCTATTCACATCT
Organism: Macrobrachium nipponense; assembly: GCF_015104395.2. Classification (NCBI taxonomy): domain Eukaryota; kingdom Metazoa; phylum Arthropoda; class Malacostraca; order Decapoda; family Palaemonidae; genus Macrobrachium; species Macrobrachium nipponense. Next base: position 41,563,934 of record NC_061110.1, on the reverse strand, counting down.
CATTCTTAACTGACGTATCGCTAGCTCAAACTCTCGTTTCCTTCAACTCTAACGATCGTGCTCTTCCTCCGCAGCATGAGCTGGTGGTCGCTGCTGAAGCAGGTGGCAAGATCGTGCATACCATCGTTCAGGTGACGGTGGCTGACGTCAATGACAATCCCCCTCAGTTTCTCGAGAGTGACCTAACTGTTTCAGTCGTCGAGGAGGACGACACAGGATTACCAGCTGCTATTCTCAAGGTAAATGGTTGGTAATTTACTTAGCTTAGTTTACCGCACCCTCTCT
>NC_061110.1:41543649-41561149 GCF_015104395.2 Macrobrachium nipponense | reverse complement strand
TTTCAGTCTCACTTCTTTTTGTAGTACGCTAAATGTTTCTAATACCACTACATTTTTACTTTTTTAAAGGCTTTTTAAATGCATACATGAATGACTTGAACTTTATGAGAAGCTCTTTTCAATTCATGTCAGTATTTTATAGAGTTTTATCCTTAAAACATTACAAAATGAAATTAGTGCAATAAGTGGGATGGTTATTCTGAATGAAGGCGTCACGATGGCACCAAAGCCTCGTGAGTCAAGTGGGTAATTATCAATAATCTCTCTCTCTCTCTCTCTCTCTCTCTCTCTCTCTCTCTCTCTCTCTCTCTCTCTCTCTCTAATGGTAAGATTATTTGCAGTTTTATTTGATGAGTAATTCTAAAAAAAAATGTACCTGGCAGTATTTTTTATGATAGTGCTTAGACCTATACCAGTCTCTTCAGACACTTATCTAAGCGAGATATTACCAGATACTTCTTTTTCTATGTATTTTATAAGTGCTTTAACATTTGTTGTAGATTAATATTACAGAGCAATTTATTTAGTTGTCTCCCGTAACAGGCTTTGTTGTGTTTGAGGATGCAGGGTACCACAATTAATTTCCTTTTTACTTTTAACATGGTAAAATTTTCTACGACATTGAAAAAAATATTTTGTGCACGTCATGGGGATAGGGTTGAGGGCAGAGAAATTACGAGACATTGAAAATAAAGATTAATCCACCGTAAAGGAGAACAGATGTTTTGAACGAGATGAGACAGAACAGACAATTGCAAGAAGAAAATTAAGCGCTGAGTTATGACGATGAATCATTCAATGCTGCAGATATGTATCTCAATCTAAAAACAAAGAGAAACCGATATTTGCTCTATGGTCATAAAAGAAACTGGAACCGTGCAACCTCAGTAATTCTATTGAAGAGAGCCTTTACGTGTCATAGCCTTGGAAAGCTATTGAATATTTCATAAACTTTTGTTAAGCTTTCTATTATTCATGCCATTCTCTTTCTAACACATGAACTATGATTATTTTTTTCCATGTGCCTGAGCACTTAATTACGACTTTACGGGAAGCTTTAGAAGCAAGATGCCGCGCCAGTACAAGGCTGCCTTAATCTAAAATAGCATCACGACTTGAACTCTGCTACCATCTTAACTTGCTGACGTTTGCGATTTTATCAGGCACCTCCCCGGCTTTTAGAATCAACTTTGTAGCAAGCCTCGCTATGAAACTTCCTCTTATGTGAAAGGGAGATTTACTTGAACTTTTCTCCTTTGGAATTATATTTCACAACTTAATTTTCCCATTTAAGGGTGCTAGCTTTTGCTCCTTTCAGATATTTCTGTATAATAAACATCTAACCTAACCAGTTTCCAATCGTATTGTACTTTCTCTTTCTGGATTTGAACCTTGCGTTGACTGGAAGCAAAAGGAAACATTTTAAAAGAGATCATATTTGTCTGTCTAGGAGCCTGCTTAACTCCAAGTCGAATATGCGAACATTTATTGTCGTTAGAATCACTAATGATGCAATTTTGAGTCCTTGCGTTGCCTGGGAGCCAAAGTGTTTGATGTCAGCAATGATGATTCATGATGTCCTGAAAAAAAGTGCAATGCCACTTTCGTATATTTCTCTGTGAATTTCACAGCCTTACAACAACAGCAATAATAATAATAATAATAGTGAAAGTTTGTGAAATAACGAACATAAGAGTTTTGGGGCATATATAGAGAGATATATATAGATATATATATATTATTTAAGTATGTTAGGTCTATATACCCTACCTATATATATTATATATTATATATATTATAATATATATATCATATATATATATATATATTATATATATATATATAATATATATATATATATATATATATATATATATATATAATATATATATATATATATATATATATATATATATATATATATATATATATATATATATATATATATATATATATATAATATATTATATATATTATATTATATATATATATACATATATATATATATATATATATATATATATATTCTGAGTCTGTTATTCAGTCCCACTTTGCTTTCGAAATGGAAATAATTCTATTGCTCTTTCAATCTCTACCTCTAACCGCATTATATTAGGTTAATATAATAAACGAGTAGTGTAGTGATACGAATATAATTCAAAGAGCAAACGTAAGGCAGTATGTTTCCTCGCCTTCCTTGAAAATAAAGGAACTCCCCGGTCAATGTTTTGGTTTTTTGATAGGTACTTCCACATAGTAAAATAACAAATATATCGGTGAATTATCTTAAATGTTATGTAATTCTCTATAATCAAAGAAAGAGTAATAGCTGAGGAAATAATAATCCTGAAAGCCCTATTGGATTGGAGGTGATGATAATTTACGTAACATTAGCGAACCCTTCAAAGGTTTACCTACCAAATCATGTTTGTCCATAAGGGTAAGGACTTGTAAGACAATGTTGAAATAACCATGTGCTTTGGTAGATACAGTGGGCATGTGTTGTTGCAGAAAAATGGTTTCGAATTCAGGCAGAGATAATATTTATATAGAAAATAACTGCTTATTTTATGTGCAAATAAAAACTAGCAAAAAATATTGTGTTAACTAAGGAGAGAAATGTGTCAAGCAAAGAGTTTAGTTTGTTTCAAAAGGTCATGAAAACGTTCTTGTTTAAGGAAAATTATTGCTTGTCCCAGGCAGTTGTGAAATTCGGGTGACGTTCATCCCATATATAACTGGTTTCTCTTATGGAAGCCTGTTGTCAATCTTCCCATTTAAAAAATATTATTTTAGTGAGTCAGTCGTCATACATCCCATTTAACAAATTTATCGTTGAGTAAGTTGTCATTCATCCCATTTAAAAATTGGTTTTTCTTGAGTCAGTTGTTATTCTTCCCATTTAACAAATGGTTTATGTTGAGTCAGTTGTCATTCATCCCATGTTTTCGTTGAATCAGCTTCCTTCCATCCCATTTAACAAATGGTTTACGTTGTGTCAGTTGTCATTCATCCAAATTTACAATTGGTTTTCGTTGAGTCAGTTGCCATTCATCCCGTTTAACAAATGGTTATTTTAAGTGTGTTGTCATTCATCCCATTTTTTTTTTTTTTTTTTTTTTTTTTTTTTTTTTTTTTTTTTAACAAATGGTTTTGGTCGAGTAAGTTGTCATTTATCCCATTTAATAATGAACGGTATTTGTTCAGTCAGCTGTCGTTCATCCCATTTAACAAATTGTTCCTGTTGTAAAAGTCATTTGTCATTCATCCAATTTAACAAATAGTTCCCGATGTGGAAGTCAGTTGTCGTTCATCCCTTTTAACAAATGCTTTCCGTTCAGAAAGTCAGCTGTCATTCATCCCTTTTAACAAAGGTTTTCTGTTCGTTTCAGATTGCAGCTCATGATGATGACATTGTTGACCAAGGACGCCTCGTCTATAGTGTTGGAGGGGATGGCGTCGATGGTTATGGAGCAAGGGACGCCTACTTCACCATCAATCCACACACAGGGGAACTAATACAACTCAGAGTAAGATGACTGAATGATTTTTTGCGCCATTAAAATCAGCATTGAAAGGTTATTTCATAACTATAATGATAATTACATCACATCGCGGCTTAAAAATTTCGCTCTCATTAAACAAGCTTTCGAGCATGGTAATTTTAGCTCATTTGAAAAAAAACTGGGTATCTATGCCAATAAAATATACAGAGTCCCATATGAAATTGATGAAAATGATATCCATGTTGTCGATTAAGTGGCCATGTTCTACAGACGTCGGATTTTCATAGATCAAGCGGTATTTATTGTTATAGTTTACATCTAATTTATTATATTCTAAAAACCTCATGCCGCTATGTTACCATTGGTAAATGAGTCTAGCGAAAACCATGTGTGCAAAATTTTGATAGAATTGGTTGTTAAAAAAATAATAGAACCTGCAATTCCGGTTATGAAAATTGAAGAATTCCTTTGAATGATACAAAAACTAGTATGGGAGCATTTTATAATGGGGAAATGGCACAGTGTGTGACAATAAATAGTCTGAAAGCACACGGATATACGAGAGATTAAAACATCAAATTAGTAATAAGGAAGAAGAATGAGCTAGTGTCAAAATACTGAAGAATTAGGGGCTAGGAGGAAAATAGTTAAGGGTGGAGTCATTAGGTTAGCAAGGAGTGCATGGAGGTAGAGAGACATAAAAGGAGGGAATACAAGAACTGAGAAAGTATTGGAATGGTTTGAAGGGGAAAACAGACGGAAGAATCTTTTGAATACTATATATAAAAGGAAGAACAAATGAAAGAAAGGAGGAAAATCTTAGAATAGAAGAAAATTTTTTGCAGGATATTTCCAAGAAAGGTTCATGTGAGAGAGAGAGAGAGAGAGAGAGAGAGAGAGCGAGACCCGATGAGAGAGGACGAGAGAGAAGAGAAGAGGAGAGAGGAGCGGTGTGATGCGGTTGAGGCAAAGATTCTACTTTTAAGACAATAGTGACCGTTCGCTTAATCCGTATCTGTTAACATAATAAACATATATAATTGTTGTTTTTTTTTTTCGTTTTTTAGTAGAGAAAACCGAGGTCCATAATAATAGATATAAAAAACAGAAGTAGTTTTCTGAAAGCCAAGGGTACACCAACTTTTTTTATATGACAAGTATTATTAAAAAAAAAGCTGTAGAAATAAGTAATTTAGTGTTAAGTTATCGACATTTGGACATCTCGTCTAAAGAGATGCTCGTCATCTGCAGCAGTAGAAAATGAATATTGATTTATACGTGCGCGCACATTTTGTGCATCATAGTTCTTAAAATCCTTGTAAAAAAAAAAAAAAAATCCGAATGCAGGTATTATAAAGGAAGAATAAATTGCTCTCGTTTTATGCTGCATGCTTCCTCGTTAGGCAGCCTTAAGTGGAAAAGAAAACTTCGGAACATTCAAGAAATGGGGTCAAGTGCATTTTCATTTTCAGTTTTTGAATTAAATAGTTCTTATTTCACACGAAATATGCAGGAAGATGTGCTCTATAGTTTTACTGGAAAGATAGCTGCTGATTACGTTCAAAAGTTATGCCAATCTTGCGACGATATGCATAAGATTTTGCATTATCCCATGAAGTCTAGATACCTGAAAATACAGTATATCGAAAGGTACTGAAAAGACATTATATAGAAAGGTAGTATTACATTAGTTCTTCCTTTATTATAGCCTATAATATTTGAATCTTTCTTACTTGTTACTTCTTGACGGCTTATCCAAAGTCTATCCAGGTCCCGCACCACTTCCATAGCCCTCGCAGGACCCCCATCATCAAATTAACAGTTTATTCATCGGATGTATTTAATCCCGCTGCAAATTCCACATTGACTGTTCGATCTTCCATATCATAGCATTGATTAAACAAAAAGGTTCTAAGTTTCTTTTTGAAAGACTTCTGATACTCAATCTGCCTCAGTTCAAAAGGAAGTTTGTTATATAATCTAGGAGCTGCACATTTAAAAGTTCTGGAGTAACAGCCTGAATTAAAACATGGCTCTACCAACTTTAAACCAGGACTTGTACTGCCAGGTCGATTTACTATTTGTTTAAACTGTAGTAAGTCCCTCAAATACCGAGGAGAGTCGGTCTTAATAACTTATGGTTTGTATGGTGCTTTTACGTTGCATGGAACCAGTGGTTATTCAGCAACGGGACCAACGGCTTTACGTGACTTCCGAACCACGTCGAGAGTGAACTTCTATCACCAGAAATACACAACTCACTCCTCAGTGGAATGCCCGGGAATCGAACTCGTGGCCGCCGAGGTGGCACGCCAACACCATACCGACCACGGCACTGAGGCGCTTATAAAGCACATAACTTGAATGTTTCTGGCATTCGCCGGGAACCAGTGCAAATCAATTAAGACAGTTTTAATGACTTCATTAATTTCAAGAAAATTTAATTGTTCGAGAAATTGGGAAGCTTATATTCGTAGAAAGTCCAGGTAGGCCATTTATTTCGATAAAACAAACTTTTCGTTTTTAATACATCCCTAAAATAATTGCACGGTACTCTTTAGTTTGGTGCCAGCTCAGAGAAATTATATCTGAGAAGGAACCATCTGCAGTCATATAAGAGAAGTATGATTGGATACACAACATGCCCCTACCCTTTTGCAGGTAAAATATAACAGTAATTTTACTTGGAATTTGGACATTACCACGTGATGTGTAAATCGGTAAAAGTTTTATTTTTGTGAGATAGAAAACAAGAACGAAAATTATCAGTTTAGTCTTAGATGAACTTTCCGTGACTCTCCTATCAATTACAGACCCGTACACATCGAATAATCATCACGCATATGAATAAAAATGTGCTTTTCTAAAGTATCCAGCCTACATGTGTTTCCTCGCGGCTATTTTTATGCGGTAGACTCTTGTACCTAAATATTAGAATGCAGAAATGCAACGCCAATAATCATGCAAGTTGGAATAGAAGTTGTCTGGGAGAGGCCGATTCAAATGAGATCAGATCCTCCGTTGCTGTGCGCTTCGATTAGGTGCTCCTTCGTCCACCAGGTACTCGGCCGTGAGATGTAGAGATGTTAAGAATCATGCAATCATGAATTTTGGCAGTTGTTTTATTGAAGATAAGCAGGAAAACACGATGAACAACTTGGCTGAGAACGAGACACGAGACATCAATGGCAAGAAACTCTTAGCATTCTGTTTTATTGAATTTTCTTGAATATTCTGGTGCTATTATAATTCTAATATTCTTCCGCTCGTGAATATTTTGGCATTTATTTACTATCAAATATGTAAATACTTATTTATTTACTATTATGTAAATGCCAGATATCCAGCTAAATCTTGTTTTTAACACATCTGTGTACTTTTCCTCAAGACACGAAATCAGTACCCCTTTTATATAAATGGACACCGTGTAGTCATCATTTATTTATGTGTATATGATATTAATCAAACATATAGCAAAAAATAGATAAAGTGCAAAGAAACCTTTAGCATTTTCGAATCAAAGGTTTATCAAAATACACAAGATTAAGAAGTGAAATGATGAATATCTATTGACTGTTTTTATTTATTTTTTTTATCAGTCTGAATATTAAAGGAAGATTCTGCCAAGTGCTCCTCCTCTTGAATCTTAACAAGGTCCCAGGGGAGAGGCTGGAAATCAACTCCGGCCTCCTCTTCAAAGGGAGAGTGAGGAAAGAGCTGGGTAAACACATCTCTGAGGTCAGGGGCTCCCTTCCGACAACTTCAAAAGTTGCGAACGATCCTAATACGGAAAGATTCGTGCATAAGGAGCGACGAAGGAAATTTCAGACGATGAACATCGTTATTTTGCTTGGAATATTTGTTTATTTGGTTTAGTGTAGACGTTACATGCTTTTTCATATCGAGTATCCAAATACTATAAGTTCATTGGAATTTTTACTCTATAAGATTTTTCACTCACCTATGAAATGTATGCAGTATGAGATAATCGGTCATTAAAAATTTTGCTTAGTCTTAGCTACGTTTCGAAGTCAAATACTTGTATAGTTTTCCGAGAATTTTCACTTCCTTTTTCTGCACCTCCGACTACTACTAATCCTGACTAAAGCATTTTTACAGTGATAATAATCGGCAAGGATTGAATAAGTCCATTTAAATGTATTTCACTTTCGCTGGTAAATATTAGTGTAGATACTTTTACAGAGAAGAAAGCCAGATACAGTATATATTATATACACATAAAACAATTTCCGTCGGTTTGTGTGTGTTCGCTATGCATGCCCAGACTGAAAACTAGGGCTACCAAATTTTTACCATAGACTCTTCCCTGCCAAGAAGGTTTTAGTCAACATCTGAAATTCGAGGACCGATCTTAAGAGGATCATAACCCCTCTTTTTCATACCTCCTCATTTTTTGTAACTTTCGGAGTTGACATCTATGTAGAAGTGTTTCTATAGGTACAAAAGGCTCCCCACGATATGGGAGCCATAAGGTACCCTCAGTAGTAAGGGAGGGTAACCCCCTCCGTGGGAATTGGGGTCCGAGGGTTTTCCACAATATTAGGGGAAAGGAGACCTATGCCCTTTCGACTTGCTGACCAGGGGAGAAAGGGGTCGTAGCCTACCTACCCCGACCTTGATAGCAAGGGCTGTGCAGCCTTCCCTTTTGGAATTAGGGCCAGTGGGTAAAAGATGAAAATCTTTCCCAAGCAACCTGTCGCAACGTGTATGCGCCTGCCATCTCTCGGCGGTGCCTGACTGAGCCGGTCAGTGACGCAGTAGCATTGGATGGCACAAGGTGCATGTCCAGGGAATGTGTGTTCGACAACACGTCCCAAGGACGGGTACATCTAATAGTATGTGTACTATATTTATGTGTATGTGGGTGTGTTTGTGTGTGCATATATATATTATATATATATATATTTATATATATATATATATATATATATTATATATATATATATATATATATATATATATATATATACATACACGAATACGGTTGACTGAAATGCTTCGTCTGGCGATCTCGGATGATGAAATGCAAATGAGCAATGAGATGCCTCTAGACATTAAAGGAAATGAATTGAAGGACTGCCTAAGCTTGGATCTCTCTCTCTCTCTCTCTCTCTCTCTCATCTCTCTCTCTCTCTCTCTCTCTCTCTCTCTCGTAGTAGCTTCACAACTAATATCACCAGCGAAAGTGTGAAATACATTTAAATGGACTTATTCAATCCTTGCCGACTTAGTTATCACTGTTAAAAATGCTTTAGTCAGGATTAGTTAGTAGTCGGAGGTGCTGCAGAAAAAGGAAGTGCAAAACATTCTCTGGAAAAAAAACTATACATATAGTATATATATACACACACGAATACGGTTGACTGAAATGCTTCGTCTGGCGAATCTCTCGGATGATGAAATGCAAATGAGCAATGAGATGCCTCTAGACATTAAAGGAAATGAATTGAAGGACTGCCTAAGCTTGGATCTCTCTCTATCTCTATCTCTCTCTCTCTCTCTCTCTCTCTCTCTCTCTCGTACATGTAGATTAACTAGCCGACTAACACGGCCCGGGAATACTTTAAATGACAGTGTATGTGTAGCGGGAGGGTATAGGGAAATGGGAGGGGAAGGTGGAGAGAAGAGGGAAGAGGGAGGAGGAAGAGGAGGGGAGGAAGAAGGAAGAAAGTGAGAAATTTGTGTGGACAGTCCCGCTGACAGTTATACTTTTTTTATGCAAACGTTCACCCTTTAACAGTGATGACTGTCCCTTTTATCCAAGAATTACTGTACTATCTGTCCCTTTTATCCAGGTGTTATTGTGCTGACTGTCAATTTTATCCAGACATAACTGCAATGATTGTCCCTTTTATCCAAGCATTATTGTTCTGTCTCTCTCTTTTATCCAGGTATTTTTGTGGTGACTATCCCTTTTATCCAGATATTACTTTAGTGACTGTCTCTTTTATATAGGTATTACTGTGGTGAATGTCCCTTTTATCGCTATTTTTGTTTTCTCTGGCACCTTTAACCAGGTATTACTGTGCTGTCTGTCCATTTTATCCAGGTATTACTGTGGTGACTGTCCCTTTTATCCAGGCTTTATTATACGTCTGTCACCTTTAACCAGGAATTGGTATTCTGTCGTCCCTTTTAAACAGGTGTTACTGTACTCTCTGTATCTTTTATCCAGGTGTTACAGTGGTGACTGTCCCTTTTAGGCCGGATTTACTATGCTCTTCCCTTAACCATGAATTACTATGCTGTGTTTGTCCCATTTAAACTGTGTAACGGTACTGTCTATACTTTTTTCCCAGGTATTTCTGTGGTGACACTCTTTTATCCAGAAATTTTTTTTTGCTGTCTATTCCCTTTAACGAGGTATTACTGTACTGTCCATCCCTTTTAACCTGTTATTACTGTGCTGTCTGTCCCTTTATCCAAGTATTACTGTGTTGCCTGACACATTTAACCAAGTATTACTGTTCTTTTTTGTCCCTTTTGACCAGGTGTCACTGTGCTGTCTGTCCCTTTTATTGAGATGTTACTGTGGTGATTGCCCCTTTTACCCAGGTATTATTGTGGTAACTGTCCCTTTTATCTAGGTATTACTGTTGTGGTGACTATCCCTTTTATCTAGGTATTACTGTAGTCACTATTACTTTTACCAAAATATTACTTTTCTGTTTGTTCCTTTTATCTAGATATGTATGTGGTGACTGATAAGCATTTTCATTAATATATTTCTATGATATAGAGTAAATGAAATGAGTTATGATAAACCTGTAACGTTTATCTACCACATAAGTTACAAAGGAAATGGGGAATTGGGATGGGGAGGTGATATGGGTTTGAAACCTACCAATTATCTAAATTGGGACCATTGATGGCAAGGTTGCAAATTATTTTTTAGATCAGTCAAGCAGTTTTGATTTCTATAGGTCACAAACATACAAACTTACATATAAACATTCACTTTCCTTCCTATATATATATCGATGCCACCTACTTACCGCAAACTACTTTAATAAGAGAGCCTGGGATATCATCCTGGTACTGACCAGAAAGATCTGGTTACCCCCCCCTCACCAGGCCACACTGTGGCGGAATGATACTTGCCCTGGGGCTCAATGGCCATGCAACCTGAGTCAGAGGTCGCCAGTGCTTTACTGGTCCCTGACCTGTTAACACGTATTGACCCGACCTTACACTTTTCCTTTTCTTTTCATGCGTTAGAACATCCCTCCCTTGTGTGCATGGGTTATGTTAGCCACCAAGAGGAAGAAACCTAAGAATTACAAATCTCCCTCTTAAGATGTAGAGTTCGGCAGAACCTTTGTCTGCCAGGCCATTGCCGTCACCATCTTCTCCCCTGAAGTCCTCCCCTGTCCTTGCCCAGTGTTGGGGCCTAGGTGAGTCTGTAGCCAGGTCTCTGCCCATGGCAGAGCCCGAAGATCAGTTTATCTCTGTGCCTGTCCAGGTAATTGCCCTGCCACGAGACGAGGATCTTTTGAAAGAGGTGTGGGACCACTTCCAGCTGCAATGTAGGCCATTGGCCGAGATGCTGGCTGCGTGGGCAGCCTTGGGTAGTCCGCTTGGGCCACCTGGTCTGGCTCCCTCCACAGCCACAGCAGTACCCACGAGCACAGAGGTTACCTTTGTAGCGGGTTGGAGCTTGGTGCCAGTGGCTCCGACCCCAGTTCCAGCCGGGGCTACTGCTGTGTTTTCCTCTGCTTCACTGAGGCCCCCATTCGCGTCCCCAGATGTGTACGGCATCCCTCAGAGGCAACAGGAGGTGGCGGGTTCCTCAGAGTGCCAGACCCGGTCTTGGACAGGCAACCCTCACACCCCATTCAGTTCCCTACTAAGAGAAGAGGACTATATATGCTGGGGTATGTCCCCACAGCTCCTCCTAGACATGACGGGGCAGAAGTCCGTGCCACTCCCCAAGGGTGGGGTGTCCCCGGTGATGGTGGCCCCCGTCCAGGCTAGGCTCCAGGCCCTAGCCTCATTAGCCCGAGCCGGGACCAGCAAGAAGAGGGAGAAGTCAAAGAGGAAGGTTTCTTCCTCCAAGGTGTCCTCTTCGTCAGACTCTTCCTCACGTGAAGCTTCCCGCAGGAGGAGGTGCAGGGTGAAGAAGAGGCGCCATACTAGGAGGAGTCGGACTCGTTCAGCCTCTTCCTCTACCCACTAGGGCTCCCGTTCACCCTGCTGTAACCAGGACTGGAGGGATCGGAGTAGGAGCGGTAGCCACTGTGACAGGTTGTTCTGTCACCGGCAGCTCCGCTCCCCGGCCAGATGTCCCCTCAGCATTCACCCATGCACATGGTACCCAGGACATCCCTACGAGCGGGGTGTGCTGTCGCTCAGTCTGCCTTTCCCCCTCTTGTCCCTGTAGTGCCTGCCATTGTCCCAGCGTGCCCAATGACGCGCACTCAAGCTGTGCACGCCCCATCTGTAGGCGACCCTTGGCCCCCATCCACTCCGCGGAGTAGCCCGAGCCATTCGCCCTTTCCGTTCAGGATTGTGGTCCAGGCCTCTGCCAGTGGGAGTTCCATGATGGACCCACTGGTACGCCCAGTGACCCCGCTTCAAGTGGCATTCCTGGTTTTGCTGGTAGCCCCCAAAGTGAGATGTCCTCCCTCGAAGGCATACAGCTGCCTCCTGAGGTGGTGATTGCTCAGCCCTTGGAGGACGATGAGGAGGAGACATTCGTTCAGGATGGTTTGCAAAATGCCTTGGAACGGCAAGGCACAACCGACGAAAGCTCAGTATACAGGCGGATCCTAGCCCTCATCCAGAGAAAGAACACCCTGGCAGACCCGATTCCTCCCTTCCGACGCCAAGAGGTCCTCTTTCGTGGCTTTCCTCACAGGGTGCTCGAAGGAACTCAAACCTTCCTTGAGCCTTCCTCCAGCTAGGAGCACGGCTCAGGCCCTGGCCCACATGGGCCAGGTAATAGCAGGAACAAAGAACTCCCTGTGGTCCCAGGGTTCCCTTAACTTCATTAGGTAGGTAGGGCCAAACAGGGGAGGTTTTACACCCCTTAGAGAGAGACTTCTACCCTCTGGTCCGTGGAGGGTAACATAATTTTCCTTGCCCTGAGGCATTTTGGAGGAGCAACTCTTGGTGGGTTCGGTCTCTTTCTCACGACAGGAGGCCATGGGGATGGAGACCACGGCTTGTGCGGCAGTTCACACGACCTCCTGGCTTGACCTTTGGGCTGGGGCAATGGCCAATCAACCACAAACTGAAGGACGAGGCCTAGTTGGGCCAATTCAAGGAGGTAGCCTTGCCCAGGGCAAGGCCCTTCACTACCTGATTGCTCAGTCAATCACCCAGTGGGCAAACTGGGTCCTCTGCTGGAGGGATGCCATGCTAAACAGGTTACCTAGAGGGCTCCTGGACAGGGAAGCTAAGCTTCTGAGGAACACCCCGATTACGGGGGAATCACTCTTTCTAGAAGCCCTTGTAGAGGAGACCCTGGAATGTTGGTGCTAGGCAAGCCAGGTCTCCATCATCTACAGGGCCTCCTCCTTCAGGCAACTATCCCAGCATAGGGCGCAGGATGCTCCTCTCCCTAAGCAACAGCAGAGGCATGGGGTGCAGAGTGCTTCGGCTAATCTGGAACCAGTGTCTGGGGGGTGGGGGCCAGGGAATGCAGCCCTCCTCCAGGGCCCCCTCAGCCCCTTCCTTCTCCTACAGATCCAGGTCTTTATCCTCCCGTAGGGTTCGGAGCAGCTGCTTCCCTAGGAGGAAGTAGGACATAAGGCCCCCTTCCTCCTCTCCTGCCACGGGTTTGGGGTTGCCTCTCAATTGGCAGAACTAGGAGGGTTATGGGGCCAACCCCTGGACAGTCTGGTACGCAGGGACGGCTACCGGATACCCTTCCAGGACGCAAAGCCTCCCCTGACCGGGTGACTGGAGGTCCGCACATCTCTGCCTCGGGTCTCCCGATGCGGGGAGGCTTTGCGGTCAGAAGTTTGGTCATTGCTGAAGAGGAACCCTCCAGCCGGTGGTGGACAGCTCCCCCGGGTTCTTCAGCCCCCTCTTCCTGGTGGAGAAGTCCTCCGGGGAGTGAAAGACCGGTCATAGATCTCTCAGTGTTGAACACTTTCATATTGAAGTCTCCCTTCAAGATGGAGACTCCGAGGTCGGTCCTGGCTACCTTGAGAGAAGGGGATTTCATGTTGTGCCTGGACCTCAAGGATGTGTATTTCTAGATCCCGGTGCACCCATCTAGCAGGAAATCCTTATGAGTAAGGTGGGAGGACAAGATGTGCCAGTTCAGGACCCTCTGCTTCGGTCTTTCCACAGGACCTCAGGTGTTCACCAGAGTATTCTCCCTTGTGTCAGCATTGCCCCACTAGATAGGAATCCAGCTCCTGAGGTACCTAGATGACTGGTTGCTGCTTTCCTCCTCAAGGGAAACCTTGAAGAAGCAGACAGAAGAGCTGCTGGCCTTTTGTGCAGAACTAGGCATCATCCTGAACTGGGAGAAGTTACAATTGGCCCTCACCACCAGGATGGTACACCTGGGGATGGATCTCGACGCAAAGGTAGCCAGGGCCTTCTCCGCTGTGGACAGATTGGATAATTTATGTCACATAGCCCTGCCTTTCCTTCGAAACACTCCGAGACCAGTGAAGGATTGGCAGAGACACTTCTGGGTCATCTGGTCTTCTTAGAGAAGCTAGTGCCCTAGGAAAGGCTAAAATTGTGACCCATTCAATGGAACCTGAAGGTAAGTTGGTCTCCTCAGGAAAACCCCTTGCTCATATTCATCCAACCTGTCAGGCCACCAGGGAGGCTCTCCAGTGGTGGACCAACCGGGCGAACAAACAGGCTGGATTTACTGTCCAGAGAGCCTTGATTGGATTAGAACAGATCACAAACCGGGTGGTGGCACTAATGTGCGATAACGCCACGGTGGTGATCTACATCAAGAAACAGGGCGGGCTGAGGTCCTGTCACCTGTGCGATCTCACAGAGGAAATTCTGGAGTGGGTCTCGGGGATCGGCATGACCCTGACCGCAAGGTTCATTGCAGGGAAAAGAAACGTGATCGCAGATGGTCTGTGCAGGAAAGGACAGGCGATAGGTTCAGAGTGGTCCCTGCATCCCCAAGTGGTGAGGGAGCTGATAAAAAAGTGGGTTTCCCCCTTCCTTGCCCCTATTCGCAACAAGGCTAAACACCAAACTGCCAGTGTTCTGCTCCCCAGTGCCAGACACAGGAGCGGCACTGGAGGACACCTTCCAGCACCCGTGGGACGGGATAGACATGTAAGCTTTCCTGCCCTTCGGAGTGATCAGGCAGGTACTAACTGGCTAAGGGAGGCAAAGGGAGCTCAGCTGACCCTGGTAGCTCCCATGTGGCCAGACAGGGAGTGGTTTTTGGACCTCCAGGCTCTGGCAGTGCAAGATCCCTGGGAGCTTCTGCTCAGACCGGACCTTCTAAAGCAGTCCTATTTTAAGAGACATCACGAAGAGCTTCAAGTCCTCTCCCTTCACAGGTGATGCTATTGAGTGGCTGTTGATTAAGGAAGGCTTCTCTAAGAGAGCAGCCTCCCAGATGTTGGGCTATCTAAGGAAGTGTTCTACTTCAATCTATCAGGCTAAATGGGCAGCCTTTGGGAGTTGGTGTAGGGAAAGAGGCCTGAAACCCCAGCAAGCCAAAATCCCACAAATAGCATACTTGACAAAGGCCTCTCAGTCGCAGCCATGAAGGGAGTCAGGGGGGCCCTCAGGCAGGTCTTCCTTGGACTTAGGGAATTCCAGGCAGCTTTCAATGTTGATCAAAGGTTTTGAACAATCTTGTCCCCCAAGTCTAATGCACCACCCTCAACGGGACGTCGCGAAGGTGCTGGATTCCCCGAAGAGGCCTCTCTATGAGCCTTTGAAGGACATTCTCGACAGGGATTTGACCCTGAATACGGTGTTCCTTTTGGCCCTGGCCTCCACCAAGAGTGTTGGTTAACTTCATGGATTGGCTGACGAGGTCTCCCACTCATTATGTTCCCTCCTTCGTAGCTAAGACCCAGAATCCTGCATTGTCAGATGTCAGGTTCAAGGGATTCTTGAATCCGCCCATAGTGAATTCAGGGGGTACACAGGATCTCCTCTTACACCCTGTCAGAGTGGTGAGGAAGTACCTCAGAAGAACAGCCAGGTTCAAGCTGGGTATGAGGAGTCTGTTCATGTCCACAGGCTCGGGGAAGAAGTCGGCCTCAAGGAACACGAGCTCCTTCAGGTTGAAGGAAACAATCAGAGGGGCTTATGAAGGAGGGGGTAAAACTCCCCTGGACACTACCAAATCCCACGAGGCCAGGGCCATAGGCACCTCTCTAGTCTTCTCTAAAAACTTGGCAGTCAACCAGATCTTGAGGGCCTGGGTGTGGAACAGACAGTTCACATTCACGGCTTACTACTAATGGGATTGCAACTGCAAGTCGCTTGATTCCTTCTCGATTGGGCCGTTGGTGGCAGCCCAGCAAGAGATCTAACTCACCACCAGGCGTAAGGACTCCGGAAAAGTGTGAGTGGCAGTATGAAGGTGTGACCTTCTGCTCCTTCTTTTTACCCTTCGCCCTCAGATGAACTGCGAGGTATACACAGGATTCATTGGGTTCTTCAGGTAAAACATAAGTTTGTTTAAACTTAAGAGTGACCTGGACAAACCCATAGTTTATTTTGCCTCATTATCTGGAATCCTCCCCTCTTCCACCAGCCAGCCCCATGGATGGAGAACCACCCCAGCCCCCCCCCCCCCCCCCCCCCCCCCCCCCCCCCCAACCCCCACCCCCGCACCACACCTCTCTAACGAGCAGGGCTGGGACTTCAACGTTTGCTCCCCCGTCGGGTCTCTTTTGGCCTGCATTTATAAGCTACCCTCACCTCCCAAGGGATAAGTCTCCTATTAAAATAGTTTGAGGTAAGTAGATGCTGTCAAAACAAATCACACATTCTAGGTAATTTGTACTTTTCTTAGCTATACTTACATCGAACTACTTTAGGTTTCATGCCCTCCCATCCATTCCCCTTGTCCACTTTTGGTACCATTATGGGCAGCATGATGTTCTAGGCAGGTGGAAAGCACTGGCGACCTTTGACTCGGGTATCCTTCCGCCACAACGTAGCCTGGTGAGGGGGAATAATCAGATTTTCCTGGTCGGTACCGGGATGATATCCCAGGTTCTCCTATTACAGTAGTTCGAGGTAAGTATAGCTAGGAAAAATACAAATTACCTAGAATGTGTGATATAAGTATATGTATATGTATATATATATATATAATATATAATATATATATATATATATATATTTTCTTAGCTAACATCTGATGCCATAAGGTACCAGGGGAATGGATTGGGAGAGCATGAAAATTAAAGTAGCTAGGAAAAATACAAATTACCTAGAATTTGTGATTTGTTCCGACACCATCTACTTACCTCGAACTATTTTAATAGGACTTATCCCTTAGGAAGTTTGAGGTAGCTTATTGAAGATATATAGATATATATATATATATATATATATCTATATATATATATATATATATATATATATAGATATATATATATATATTATATATATATATATCTATCTATATATATATATCTATATATATATATATATATATATATATATATATATCTATATATATATATATCTATATATATAGATCTATATATATATATCTATATATATATAGATATATATATATATATATATATATATATATATATATATATATATATATATATATCTATCTATATATATATATCTATATATCTATCTATATATATATATCTATATATATATATATCTATATATATATATATATATATATATATATATACTATATATACTATATATATATATATATATAATACATACATACATACATACATACATACATACATATATATGTATATATATATAATGTCTGTGTGTGAGTTAGTTGGTTAGTGTGTTGGTTTGTGCATGCATGT
>NC_061110.1:41481149-41531149 GCF_015104395.2 Macrobrachium nipponense | reverse complement strand
TCTCTCTCTCTCTCTCTCTCTCTCTCTCTCTCTCTCTCTCTCTCTGCCAAGTCTTGGGAAGCTTCTGGAAAACAGGGATACCATTTCGGAGTGGATTATAGGTACCTGGCCCTGTAACGAGATATGTCACTGAGAACGGTGTTAGGATGCGATATCCAATATATCTCGCGCTATTCCTTTCTTGTTCTCATGAATCGTATCATATGTCTAAAGTCTTATTTGATATGTCAAAGGTGATCCTACCAAAAAGACTTATATGATCTTGATATATTTACGTAATTTTTACCCGTCGAGCTTAAGTTTCAAAATTATTTATCCGTATTAATTATATATATATATATATATATATATATATATATATATATATATATATATATATATATATACATACATACATACATACATACATACATATATATACATATATATATATATATATATATATATATATATATATATATATATATAAATTTCGAACTTTGTTGAGCAATCACCATTGGGCCCCAGGAGAAGGTACCCATGACTTATGGGCAACATCCCTTACGTAGAATGAGGTAAAGATAGTATGGCTATGGCAAATACCCTCTTTACCTGACGTGAAACACGGTTCCTCTGGAAGGTGAGAGTGAGCAGTATGATTTTAGTATTTAAGCTAATGTCTGAACTTAAAAGCAAACTTGTGAGAAGAGCAGAAGTTTTTTGCGGGATGCTGGCTTTGCAGTAAACATCAATAACCAGCTTACACCAGATGTGTTCTAAGAAATGTAAAGCAGATTTCATTTTTTTCTGTGAAAGTCATTAAGTACTAAAATGGCAGGTATGATTTCTCTGTAAATAGTTTTCATGTGTCAAAATTAAACCTAACAAGTACCATACCTTTTGGAGGATTCTGTGATAACAGTCAAAACCTGTAACAGTCAAGATGTTGATACTGATGAATTATATGAAGGGTATGGGATTGTGGCAGCTATTATCATGAAATGAAAGCTCGCCATAGTGAGGAACATTATCCCAAACGTTCAATAAATCTGAGGTCCTTTTCCCAAATCTGAAGAAGGTAAGCGCTTGTGTCTTCTCTATACCATGCAGGAGTGGTCTCATAGTGATTTTTTCGTTTTTTAAATAACATCATCAGCTAGGAGGAACAAAAGAAGCTACCTTTAAGTGGACTCTAAACAGACATCCATATCTGTGACATTTCTCAGAAGAGTGCCCATTCATATAAAAAAACCATGAAGTTGGCTAGTACAGGGGGAAAATGCATAAAAAAGCTAGCCATTATAGACTTCCATGTAATTTTGTTAGCATTTACCATGAGATTCAGAGCCTTTGTCCCGGTGTTTTTCCGGAATAACTTTTTTCCTGTGCATTTGACAAAGATATTACTTAGCCATAGTATACTTTACATCCCTACCCAATTTTCGGCAGCATTCTTTATTACTTATATTAGAAAAAAGTATATTCATAAGAGTAAAATAAAGCATCCGAAGCCAGTGACGGAAAATACTAAAATATGGGATCAAAGTTATACGTGACGTAAACATATGACATATCGACTCCTCCCACAAGGTGATGACGACAAACAGCTGTCTCTGAAATTCTGAAAGAATATTCGTACCTTGTCAAGGCTTCAAGAATGGCGGCTATGATATGCCATTGTGTACGTGGTTACAGGACAGCTTTTGTGATTCGACTTGCACAATTGTTTAGAAGTGAGGATGCCCGTGGCAAACCCAGCGTAAGCTTGAACAGCTAAAAGAATAATAGGACTTTTTGGGGTATGGAGTACACTCGGACATCCAAGGCTACTGCTAATACTACTACTACCACTACTACAAAGTGTAAACAAGGAGTATTGGTTGTATTTCATTGTTGCCATAGGTTGAGACTTTTTCACGAATAGCCAATTATCTATCGAGAAGGAGGAAAGTTAATGACGTTATAAGTTAGTCATTATACCTTTGAAAGACATTCCTCTGACCTTGCTGACAATGTCTACAAGAAGTCGGTGTTACTCTTATAATTACCAGAATTATGCAATTTTCGTGATACAGAATACAGTAAAAAAAATTAGGTATGGATGTAAGATACCGTGTGACAAAGTGTCAACTTGCCAGGTACGTTGATAAAATTTTATTCCGAAAAAACACTGGGACAAAGGTTCCGAATCTCATAGTAGTATATTTTTGGATTAGATTATAGAATTTAGACCAAAGGAGAAACGTTGGGACCTACGAGATCATTCAGCGCTGAAAAGGAAATACAGTAAGAAGTTTTGGAAGCCGTAACAGGAGGAAAATCTCGCGTTTGCATTGGGAAACTGTTGTTAGAGAGAGTGGAAAATCAGATGGAAGAAACTGTCGCGAATTTAGCGAGCTTTGCACTAGTTCATGCCCTGATGGTGTGGGACAAGGACAAGACCTTAATAGACAATGATGCTACTACTCAGTGGAGGGTTGAAGAGGCAAGGTCAACTGAATTTTAAAGTTTTATTACAAAAAATAAATTATTTTTCAAACACAATAACAATCCCCGCATACTCTCATCATAAACGGCATTTAAAGGCCAAAGAGGAATGATATTACATGAAATAAAACTCAATCTTACACATCACGTGGCCGCCGTTGGTTTCTGAATTACAAGACGTATATGCTTATTATGAACTTACAGATTACAGACCCACATTATTTACTTATTCAAGGATTGCTAAACACGATAATCCCAAAATCTAGCAAATTGACACGCTATCTTGTGGATGGCCTACGATGAACTTATAACACACTCATAATGGCAAACGACACTGTCTGATTGCAGAGGAGAGTTTGCAACCTACTTGAGTTCGAATGGCACCTTGGGAAGAATGCCGGCGTCCGCTTGGGGTAGCCTAGTTACAATTTGGTGACGCCAAACGAGCGTAAACTAGACAATGTTTTTTGCGTCGTACTTTCAGTCGGGGGAAATTTTATCTTTAATACTCGGCATGAGGGTTGAAATAAATTCAAAGTTTTACTTTACATTACTTAAATTTGGCTACCCACAGCGGTTCATCTGTAAGGCGGTTATTTCGCCTAGCGCGATCCCCTGTTTTCATAAATACATTGGGCAATTTTATAATAAAAGATTATGAAAAGCTAAACTTTCTAATAAGAAATTAATATTCTTCTCCTCTAAACAGTTTTGTCCGGATTCGTACGGGCATTTATATAAAAGGATTTACGTTATTACTTAACTATCTGCACTCGTCTTGGATTCTTCTTGCTAAACAACGTCAGGTTTGTCGCTAAAAGGGGTATCCGTCCCTTTCCGCAACAGAAACCTTCAGCAATGCCTTCAGTGTATAGTATATTGATCCAGTAGTAAAAATGAATGACTTTCTTTCAGTGATTTACTTACTATATACTCTATGACTGCATATATCACGTATTTAACATATATAGAGAATTTTATGAAATGAAAAAAAAATTGCCCTCATTACATCGTGATATTTGACACAAACACTGCTAAGTATATTCTGTATGTTGTATACAACTTTTCTGCTTCAACTCATTACTCAACGTTTAATTTAGGTTAAAAATAATTGTCAAAAGAGATTGAAAATTTCATCTTTTTTGGAGAAATATATGAATGGCCAACTTCTACTGAAGCTGGGAATGGAGGTCAAACATTGATGCAAGGTTACAGGATAAGAAAATGGGTCGGGAAAGGGAAAGGACACCTGGGATTTTTTTAGAGAATAAAATGTCAATTTGATATGAAGAGTAGTCATGAGAGAGAGAGAGAGAGAATGAAAACCAGGATGAGGGAGCAAATAAAGTTAATGTTGGTGGTTGAAAGTTGGAAGTGATTGATTTCCTTGGATGTTCAGGAGCTGACAGTGTGAGAGGTGTCACAGAAATATAGAACCCTGTAAGATAACAAGGTGAATACAGAAGATTAAGGGAGACTAGAGGTATCTGTGGACAGAAAAAAGGAATGAATTTACAAATTTTGAGATAAATATCCCTTACTGAAGTGAAATGTGCATCTTGTATGTAAATGAAAAGGAAAAATATTATAATTATGACGAGTAATTTCCATACATTTTGTATGGAAATATATACTTTAATATATACTTTAAAGAATTGAAAGTGTATATAAAGAGGGATTTCCATAATTACACTTTGACATATGAAGAATGTTTTTTGTGGAGGTCTTTCTGCCAAGGTTATGTAACAATGACATCTTCATTTCTCAAGGTACAATTTATATTAGATGTATTAGCTGGTGCAATGCCTTTTTCATTGAATATTTTAGCTGTTTCAACAGCATTTAATTTATACAGTCTTCTCTATTACTATCTTTTTTTTCATCAGCATGTAGCTGGTGTACCAAGTTTTCTAAGGGCTTATAAAGATTTCAGTTGTCTTAAGTTTATTTCCTCTAACGTGTCTACATAGCATAGGTGCTTGGTTAATAACTTCCATGTTCTGTTCTTTATGAGCTCAGCTCTTTCTGGTCTTCCGTTGTGGTTTTCTCTACAATGATTAAAAATGGCTCCTCGAAGGAGGCAGGAAAGACGCTTAGAGTGTTTGGATATTTCTTGTGGCGATGGGTTGATTTTAAGAAGCAGATAGCGGGTTTTCATGTTATGATTATCATAAGGTTACTATCATGAACGAGATAATTAAGATGCTTTATGCTAAGCCATTGCGTTCATGGTCCTCTTTACATTTCTTGTAGCGTTCTTTTTCACTTTCCATTTTCCTGTAATATGTTAAAACACGAATTTTCATCTTTTGTTCGCCTCTTTCAACTCGGACAACTCCAGCTTTTGGCTCTCTATCATTCACTCGTATTTCTGACCTGTCTTTGCTTCTGAACCAGTTATTCATGAGTTTTAAGAATTTTTCTTGATCAAATGCTTCCACATTAGCTTGATGCATCATATCGGTGAATTCTTCCTCGTGAAGTTTATTTTCAGCTGATGCCGATTGTGGATTGTTTGGAAAATTTTCAAACACTGCTTGGTTTGAAGTTAGATTAGCTATGATGCGATCCTTTTTATGATTTTGGTTTTGTAAAGTCTGATTTTGGTTTTGTAAAGTCTGATATTGGTTTTGTAAAGTCTGAATTTGGTTTTTTAAAGTCTTAACGTTTTGTCTTAGATTGACAAATGCTTCATTCTTTCTTATGTGGTTTTGTTTTGATTTTTCGGCTATTTTTTTCTTTTTCTCTGCCTCACTTTGCATACTTTTCATCCTTTTGCGATTCTTTCTTTTTGTGCCAACTTCGCTCTCTTCACTTAGATCTCCATCGTATCTGCTCAATCCATCTGCCATTTCATGCTGATCATCACCTGAAAGATTATTCTCTGTCTTTCCACAACTCGGTGGAGTAGATTTACTGGGCGCTGATATTTCTGGCTGTATAAGAAAGCTTTCATTGTATCCAGATTGAAGATTATGTGCACTGGGAATTGAATTAACTGGCCATATAAAAGAACTGCCACTGAATTGAAAATTCCTTACCGCCGATTCTTGATTTGTCACAGGAATTCCTGGCTGTATGGGAGCACTATCACGGCATTCCAAACTCCCTTGTATCGGTTCAGGAACAACACCTTCCTTGTATGCAATGGGCTCTGGAATGCCTTTGTTGTATATACTATTAGCCAAACTATATCCTGACCTATTGTAGTCTTCCGTTGTCGATGTATCAGGGGGTGCGGAATTTTGTACATGATTTTCGGGTGATAGTTCTTTGTCTGAAAAAAAATATAATAAATTAATATAAGATCACTAATTTTCTAGGCCATTAAAAAAAAAACTTTATATTACTAACTTAAGAAAATGTAAGGTGTCAACGTTTTAATTGTTATTCTCGGGGTGCGTCCTGACAGTAGTAAAAAATATCATAACCAAGCAGTGGTAACTTATCACACTCACATCAAAGATATGTTGAATAGAGGTTAATGGTATATTGGTAGTTCTAACCAGTGTTTCATACGATTCTCCAGTATTGGATAAACGTTTATTCTCTATTTATGGTCGTTAACTTATTTTCAACTTGTGGGATGTAAGAGGTAAGTTGCTGTTATTTGTTTATGACGTGTTTTACTGTGGCGTGCTCGCACCATTAGCGGAAACACGAATTATATGACTAATAAGTCCTGGTAAACATGCATGAGCTCTGAAAAAAATGAGCTAATTACAAAAACTTTTCATAATTAAAAATAAAAATTATTCTTCACTTACCTTTATTTTTACATTTTCTGATATCTCATCTACTAGCCAATTCATTTGGTCTTTTTCTTATTTCTTTATTCAATTAGCATAATCCAGGAATAATCACAAGGATTTCGTTGTCAGGTTATGGTCTGGGATACATGACATTGTACTGTTAAAAGCCTAATCTGGCAGTGGTAATCACCTGTGGCCAATTATATCCAAGACGCCAACACCCACATAAGGAGTAAGCATGGTGCTTAGCAAGATATTAATAAATTAATTTACCAGAAAGCCTGTGATAAGATCACCGGGAGTAAGAAGGTCTTTGTGAAAGTGTTTCTTGCTGCGGCAACTTAAAGAGCATTTGATATTCAATGACGGGCTCATTTTTGGATACCAAATCCAGTATGCCATTGAACTGCGAAAAGATTTAGATCCAGCTGGTAAGCAGACAAGGTATAGTAATTAGAAGAGAACGGAAATTAATTTCAATGTGGATAAGTATGTTAGGCTGATAAAAAAAAATATCACAAAAAAGACACTTCTGAATCCATAGAAATAGCAAGCCTAATGACTGAGAAGAGGGCAAAGGAAAACAAAACTAATGTTTCTTCTTATTTTGCTCACTACTTCCATGTCGACGAATTTCATTTTGATTTTATTAGATTTGAGATGTCTGTGGAAATAAGCTGAAAAAGCAGTTGCTCCATGTTTAGCACTTCTGAGTTAAATATCTTTTTCTGATGATAACATGAGGGGGATTATGATATTAAACTACATGACCACGAGGGAACTGCACTACTGGATAAAAAAAAGTTGGGTGACAACTGACTTGGTAACAGGCTGCCCACAGCATTATCAACAATGATGTAATTTCTACTGTTTGTAGCAATTGGTGGACAAATATAGTACAGAGTTGAATGATCAACTTCTCTGTAGATGATTATGCTGAACTTTTACTCTTGACGTGAATGGAAAATGTCAAACTACCATTTTCGGATTGCTTAATCAACAAGGGTATTAATGGGTTTAAATAAAGTATGAACTGTTAATTAACCAATATTTCTGCCTATGTACATAATTATTCTGGCTAAAGCATATAGTAGAGATCAGTTTTCATCTCTGTTTTCAAGAACTCTGTCTTTATAGCCATGAACATACTTATGATAAAAAAGAAATAATTAGCAATACAGCTGAAAAATTTTTATAATAATAAAAATTACAACCCAAAACCTGCCTTTATTATATTTCGAAGATATATCCCATCTCAAAGGACTGTGGAGATAAAGTGGAATCAAGATATATCTCATCTCCTAAAGGACTGTAGAGATACAGTAGAATCTTAGTGAATAATAATAAACAGACACTAGCAGTTATAAAGAACCCTCCTGACAAAACTATAGGATATGTATAATCATAGCCCATGTATGGCATGTGAAAATTATTATATTGTTCAAACTGGAAGATCATCAGAAATATGTTAAACACCGGAAAACAATGCAATTTTTGTACATATCAGTGAAAACAGTTATGCTATCAATTAGACGGGTAAAAATGCCGATTCTATTTTTTTTACAAATTTTTGCATTTTTTCCTTGGTGTACAAACCATAGTCTCTCATATGTGGAGCATCCTTTCATACATGCACTAGACCAGCCATGTACTGGCTAAACAAGGGTGGTACCCAGATGGTGAGGTGGGAAAGGGAATGCCTATTCTCACCCAACTGACGTTACCCATAGTTCTTTCAGCTCATATTCAGAAAAAACAAAGTAAACATGAAGGTGGGTGGATTGGATAAGGAGGGTCACCTACAGTATGAAAGGCCTCAATTTGTATACTTAGGAAAAAACAAATTACTTTTTAAAATTTCGTATAAGGAGGCTTACGAAAGAATTTTATCTTGGCTACAACTAGACTAGGTTGAATAATCTGCCTAGTACAATTGATCCCCAAATATACGTATAAGCGAGAAGAAAATTAATTCTGGTTTGATTCTGATATCGCAGTATCAGCTTTATTTCTATCAATGCATATATAACTTTTTAGTCACCTTTTCCTTTTGTAAGCTAATTTCCCTTTGGAGCCCTCTCGGGTTTACTGTCTATTGACTCTGTCCACAAGGTTTTTTTTTCTCTCTTCAAATCTGAAAGGTTTAATGAATGAAAGAAAAAAAAGGTAGTAGCTGCAGTGAGCACTTAGCAAGCAAAGTGCAGTGTTTCCTGTTCTGGTTGTTGTGAACCAGGATCACAGTGTACCAGTCCCGAAAAATTGGGAATCCCTTCATGGAGGCAGGAGACCCATGGTCACCTGCCTTTGTTATGGATGACAGGCTCTACCTTGCTCTCTTACCATCCCCCCTCCCATTATGGAAGGGGAGAAGAAGGCTCACATTCTAAATCAGAAGAACAAGGGCTTGAAGTGTCAAGTATCTATACTCATTCAGGTGCAGTTTTTAGCCTGGCACAAATGTTCGCAAGTATGGATCATTGGGGAAAGAAGAAGTTGATGCATACACCACTTATCTCCTCAGGAGCTCTACATTCTAGCCAAAACACATGAATAAGCTGTGGTGTAATTGGACTGTTCCCATTAGTAACACTACTTGTCGAGTTGTGACCACAGGTCTCAATGAAAAGGCGTCGAGAGATTTATGGGCAACATCCCTTAACCCTTTCACTGCACGGGACTGATCTCGTTCATCGAAAGGTGTCATCCATCATATGGGACTGATCTTCTTTGGTCATCATTCTTTTGGTTCTATTTTGCTACCTTGTAGAAGATAGAGAGTTTCCCTCCTCATTTTAAGGATGCTTTCTCTATATTCTAGCGACAAATGGCAGCTTACAGGATAATCTCGGTAACCATTAAAATACCAAGCAGTACAATGATCGTAGTAGACCTGACTATCAGTTAGTTCTGATAGTGATGTCAGTGAAAATGTTGATGCTTATTATATTGTAGTTATAGACAAACCTACCTCAGATACATAATTATTTTACTTCTGGTTTTATCCAAGATTATCGTGAATCAGAAGAAAAGACAGAGGAGGAAGCAGATTATCAAGCACCAAAGGTTATGTGAGTAAACAAGGAAAATGTTTCATAATTTGCGAATAGAAGACCACTGAAAATTCAATTCATAAAAAATCGGTGCTCTGAAACGTTTATTGGAGATAAATTAAGTCACATTTTCTATAGAAAACTAAGTTTTTCCAGATGAAAATTTTTAGCATTCTAGGTTTGTAATGAAAAATGTTAAACTGGATGACAAAGATGGTGTTACTTTACACCATGTTTTGAGAGGTATCATACCGAAATGACTCACCAATAAAAACTGCATAACTTAGTATTGCAATAAATATCTACATATTTGTATATCTTATCAATCTACTATAAAAACCATTCTAGTAATATAATAGTACAGTGTAATACTATAACAGTTAAATATATACCAAAGAATTGAAATACAAATATAAAATGGAGAAAATTAGTCCGTTATAAGATTAGCAGGACACTAGTCTCACTACTAGTGGTGATAACAGGTTGGCAGTAAAAGGGTGAAGTAGAATGAGATGGAGGTAATTTGAGAGTACCAGACTGCTCCGCTCCCCTCATTACCTGTTGGACAGAGAAGTTCTTTCAAAAGGTGAGAAAGGCCTCAGTGCCAATGAGGTCATGAGCTATGGGGTGGTTGATGGGTCCTCCACCGTACCAAGAAACTCATAGGCTTTAGAGATTACATGCCATAGACAAGAGGAGATGGTGTCTGGACATCTCCTTGTGATGTCCTGTATTCATGAAAGGGTCCTTGCACTTTGATCTGAGTTTTTCAGTGACAAGTGATGCATACTGCCACTGTGGTGATATGGCCTTACAAGGGATCTCCTGTCTGACGAGGATCTCCCTCCCCACCTACAACACAAACATCAAGTGCTAACCAGGTACCATCAATACAGCATCATCCTTAAGGTTAAATTCGGTGACCGGTAATTTCATCGCAGTAATTACATCGTGGTAATTTCATCGCATGGTAATTACATCTCATACATTTTCACCGCATTGTAATTACATTGCAATATATCACATCGTCACTAATTTCATCATTAGGTTTCTTTCACCACACAATGCCAAAAAATAGATGAACAATAAAATATAATTCACTTGTTTTTATGTAAAACGTCCAAGTATTGTTATAGTTATCAATGAGATCAAAGTATCTAACTATTAGCAATTGGCCTGCTTGTTGACTTTTCCTATATTAGAAATTGTTCATAAAAATTTTCGGTATTTGTAATCAACTTGTTTTCTGAGTGGTAAACATTTTTGGCTTTTTTAAATAACTAAAATTAAACCCATCAAGATGCCTCTGCAGTACGTTGTAAGCATAAGGAATAAGAAAAAGCTCATTGATAATAGTCATCAATTTGTGAAAGAACGAACAAGTGACGAGAAAACTATTTGGAAATGTAACCAGTTTTATAGAACAAGGTACCAGGCAAGAGAGTTCATACAAATAAAGATTCCCCCTCACTTTCATCATGTGCTATGGAATAGTTTTGATGCAGCCAAATTATGTGCTTCTTAGACGAACAATGCATATGAAGGTTGGCATCGCACGCTCTACGAATTAATTGGGCCATCTCATCCTACCATCCGGAAATTTTTTTTGAAATCTTGAAAAAAGAGCAAGCATGAAATGAAGTAAAAATGGAACAATATACAGCAGGTGCGGAAATTCCCCGTAAGAAAAAGGCAAATATCGATACTACATTAAGAATTCAAAGAATAATCAGTGAGTTTGAAAATCGCCAAGCTCTAGAATATATCAGAGGAATTGCACATAACTTGTCGTTTTGAGGTTTCAAGTGCAAAGATAACTGTCAATCAGATTTTTTTTTATATGGTTAAAGTAATTTTTGTTCTTGAAACATTTTCTTTAATATATGCTGTTTTACACTATATGTATTTGAAAATGAATAATAAAAAATGGCTTTTTAAAGAATGTCGGGTTCTTATTATCCGCTTTTTTTTCTTAGACTGATTGAGCTAAAAATAGACTGGCGGCAAACAACTGATAATCATCGACGCTAAAAGAATAAAAATAAAATAAACAAGACATTTAAAACCCCCATTAATACAAAAAGTTGTTTGGTTAGTATTAGATTAGTTATAAACGTTCTAAAACTAAATATGCTGTAACATGTTTAGATATGTTTAAAATGTTTTACAGTTGATTATCCAATTAGATTTTCCAAATAGATTTTCCAACACTAAATAAATATTTTTACTTTTTAAAATAAAACCCACAATGTAATTACTGCGATGAAATTACCACGATGTAATTACAGTGAGTCTTCAAATTCACCAAAGTTAACTTCTGTGGTTATGTCCTGTCATCCAATGGCATTAAAGCAGACCCGGATAAGGTCTCCGTTATGCAAGACTTCCCTACACTATCCAGCATCACAGATGTCAGGTCATTTATGGGTTTCGTCAATCAACTCGCTGACTTCACTCTAGGCATCATAGCAGCAGCACATCAACTACATCTACTTCTGAGTACTAAACACTCATTCACTTGGATCCCCAACCATGAGCAAGCATTTAGGAAAGTCAAGACAGCTCTGACTTCACCACCTGTTCTGGCATCCTTCAACCCAGCTTCACTCGTATTCTTGCAAACAGACGCCTCACTCCCTTACTGCCTCGGATATGCCCTGCTTCATGACAACGGCTGTGGTCAGGTGTGTCTTGTCTAGTGTGGCTCTTGTTTCCTGACGGACACAGAAACTCGTTATGCCACCAAAGAACTGGAACTACTCTCAGTTACTTGGGTTATGGCTAAGTGCCACCTATACTTGTCTGGACTTAAGCATTTCACTTTAATGAATGACCATTGCTCCCCTGATATTGATTCTCGACCACTACACAATGGACACCATTGAGAATCCATGCCTGCAATGCCTCGAGGTGAAAGTGGCCCCCCTACATCTTCACTGCCCAGCCCCAGTTTGATCCTGGAGGCCCATCCTGTTTCTCCATAAACCAAAGATGACCTGACATAACTCCATACCAAACCAAATGAGTCTTATCATCAGATTTAAGTAAAAATTGCAGTGGAATCACAATGCCAATACTGTCCCAACTTGAACATAGTCCTCACCTCTTCCATCCTTGTGCATTCTTTAGTAAAACCAGTAAAGAAGAAGAACCATGGTTAGAGGACAACAGCTCATGAACTTGGTGAACAAACCAAATAGCCTCAGCATGATGTAAGCCCAAGAAGTCATTGGGAGATGGGAAGGGAACAGACAGTGAATATAAACATGCTAGCCTTGTGATACCAACCCTACTTGGGGAAAGCCACTCACCACCAATGACCATGCACCCCTGCCCTCCCCCAAGGGGAGAGTGCGTGGAAGTTGTCTATTAGGACATATTATGCAATGACTTACTAGACTTCACGATCTCCATGCCCATCTGCATGGAAAAAGAGACTGGGGTCAAGTAAAGGTAGATGAAGAAGGAGATAGAGTACTAATGGTTTTCTTACTCTTCCTTCTGAGTAATACTCACTTCACACCACAAGGCTGGCCTAGTCAGGAACAACTGACTACGTTACAGCCATTGGAGGAAGCTAGACAGGAAGGATTACTGCAACAGGAAAACCCTTTTCCAATTCAGGAGTCCATAAAGCTGAGACCATTGTAACCATGAGTAACTACTTCAGGAGATTGTTTGCTTCACAAACCCCTGGAAAGATGATGATATTGGTATTAAATCAGAGGACAACACAGCTGCTGATAAACTCTTCATTAGCAGCTGCTACATACCAGGCAAAAATAGATGCAAGGTATAACTTGCCTTAGGATGTTCTTGGTCTTTCTTGCTTTCCATTGAGACAAGAAATGATAACAAGCACAACAGCACTGAAAAAGAAAAAACTACCAATTTCTGGCACAAAAACCACAAGAAAGCTTGTAGAATTGATAAATATCGAGAACCATGCAAAAGTCAAAAGACTGAGAGCAAGAAACACTTCTGAAACACTTTGATAACACCCTTGTTAAGTTAGGACACAGCTAGTCCAGCATTTGCACTGAAACACGGAAAGCTACTTCACTACATCTGTAAGGCGTGGTGTTTAAATATTGCAAGACTTCTTTTTTGGGATTTTGAATTTCAGCAAAAGAATGCAATATTGGTAAACAAGATTTGTAAATGTGGCACTGATCTCAAGACACTAATATGAGTTTATTGCTCCCCCATCTTCTTTCTACTTTTTAATTCTGAATATTTGTCCTCACATTCGTATGTTAGTTTGTACTGTAAGCCTTGAATATATATTGTAAATATTTGCCACTATATACCTTCTCGATCATTATAGTAGAAAAATAATATGATAATAGTAATTCAAAAGAAATGTTTCAGTCCAGAATTGCTTTGTAAAAACTCTCACTGACTTACTTAAAAAATCAAGATAGTAGGCAGTGTCATGTTGTCTTCCTCCCACTTCATTTTGGTTGTTAGTATCTGTCTCTCCACTGTTTTGAAATATGAATTGTAGACAACCTTCGAGTTCCTCAGAAGATTCATGTTGGTGTTGGGTCATATTCCCTAAAATAACAAAAGTATTCAATAATAAAAGAATTCAACCATTCATTAAGCATGTGGCTAAGTTACAAAATTTTTGCATGCATATAAATTTGTATGCTATTCCATTTCGTTTTTTTCAAAATGCAACAACTCATTTTACAAAATTGGTAAAAATATAAAATGAAAAGGCGTCCCAATGAAATAATCTAGAAGTGATTTTATAGGTTTTTCTTACTATGACTCATAACACTACGATTCGTGTACGTAATTTGTAAGTAATCAAAACTAAAGAAATTCATAAGTTTCCCAATCCCTTTTGGCAAAGAAACCCGCTTTATAAACTATTCACGGGAAATTGTTATGGCTAATGCTACTTGGTAAGTAAGTACGCTAATCTACTCATTTAATGTTCAAGGATGGTCTGATCATCAAACTGTCCTTGCCCTGTTTCTCTTTGACCCTCGGTAACTGCCACACCATTGCTTTGACTGTGTAACTGTATGCCATTATATTCCATCAAAGTCGGTTCATTTGGGAGTTGACCCGTACTGACTAAAATAATGAGTTCAACAACTTACTAAAGTATTCATTTAAAATGTAAGCATTTCTTCAAAATTTAATGATGCTGCATTCCCTGCTTATACATTACCTCATTTGGCATTCTATTGTCACATAATACCCCTGCCATTTCCCACTAATTTCCCCCAACTGGTTTTATCCTGGTTTTAACCGTGCCTCCTAGCTTAAAGTAAATCCTAAGACATTGAAAACCTTTACTTGTTTTAAATCTAGGTTTCACACATTAAAAAAAAAAGTTTATCTCTAACTCAATCCCTGCCTATTGAACACCATAGCCTTACTCTTAACACCCGACTCAAGAGATTGCTACCACTCCCATACCATTCTTTGTAATAAGATATAAACCAACTCTAACTTCAAGAATTCATGTTTCATTACATGCTGCCCTTGTTATTCTATTGCTTCTCCAGGCCTATAAATCCCTAGTTAAACTTTCCATTATCTTCCCGCCCTTTTATGTAACTATTATTAACAAGACAGCATCAAGTATACTTCTCCCTCTAATGAAACCGTAGTACTGTTCACCATCGATCACTTTTATAAAATCTCCAACAATGTTCTGTTAGTCTCTTTGTTTTGGCTGAATGCTATAATTCATAAAACAAAATAGGTTAGGAAAGGAGAATAAAAGTGTCTTTGTGAAATCAGCTAAAATTAATTCTATTAATTTTATTCCATTTGCTATCACGACCTAAAAAGAAAATACACCACTATGATACTTATATGGATGTGTTAAGTAATCAAGGCCAACGAAAGCTAAGCAAAATTGCTTAATCTTTTTCGCTTTCTGCGTAAGCAGGATAATTTACTTACTTGAATGTTCGGTGTGGGGCTGGACTCCAGTTTGATTCACAGTAAATTCCTTGTCACTGATTTGATTTTGCGACTGTAAATTAATGAATTCCCTTGGGTCTTGCGGAACTATTTCTGAAATAATGAAGAGGATTCGACCATAAGTTATGAGTATAAAATTAAGATTTATTTGTGCATATCTACAAAATTTTACCCCGGGCTATTTCTTTTAGCTTGGCAGTGCATTAACTAATAAAACAAATTGGGTTAGAAAATTAAAGTATTCAACAATTGTTTCATCTATAAAAGGCCTTATCAGTATTGATACCCAATTATAACCTTTTCAAAGCATCAGAGCAGCATTACAAATCTATGCTTAGACTGCATAAGTACTGTATCAAGCCAGCATATTAACTATCATTCATTTCAATATATATCTTTTATTGCTTCGTCTGTCTATCATGTTCACCTGTCTCTCTGCTAGGCTCTCTGAATTATAATGCATTATACAGCCATCTTCCATTTCCTTTCCGAAAGCAGAAATCTAGATTTATTCTGGTCTATCTTTGGCCCAGATCCATTGAAAGTACTTAAAAATAA
This sequence comes from Macrobrachium nipponense, assembly GCF_015104395.2. NCBI lineage: Eukaryota > Metazoa > Arthropoda > Malacostraca > Decapoda > Palaemonidae > Macrobrachium > Macrobrachium nipponense. The sequence goes on along the minus strand of NC_061110.1, from coordinate 41,515,374 downwards.
GTACATGTGCTTGGAACAATTTTACTTAAACTGTACATCTATCAGAAACGTATACGTGATTATTCATAAGAAATATAGCAACTGTAACATCATTCAGTGTGAAATATAAATTTGTTATATTTCAAAATCTTGGAAAATACAATATACCAGTAGTTTGCACACGCCATGTTCAATACCCTACACACTCAAGTGTTACATTTGTAGTGTTTCACAAATGAGACACTTGTTATTGTAATATACAAATGAGATGCTCGTTACTATTTTATACCACAGAACATTAATTTCTGCGACCGTTAACAGCAATTTAAAACTGTTATCCAGCTAAGTGACCAAATTTAACACGGTTGTTCTAAACCGAATACAATGGGCAAAACGTATATAAGAATGAGCCAATTCACGATAACGCAATAGCATATATTATTCATTATGTGGCTACAGTGAAGTTTACTTTCGATTTCGATTATGTAAGAAAGCGTTTTATATCTGTACTATGTAAGAAAGCTTGATTAAAAGTTAACAAGCTTTAGTCATTACCTTGGTGTGTGGATAAATTTGCTTGCAACGCTGCAATTTCTTCAGCCGGTGATCTCTTCGCGAAAGCTGGCCCTGAAAATAAAATATGTGGTTTCTGTAACAACGGAATGGAATTGTAAATAAATTGTAGAAATTATGATGTGTGGATTACTCTATTCTCACTTTCTCAAGTTCTATGCAAAAACCTGCAGATGTGTTCTATGCGAAAGTGGAAGTATCAAGTAGAGCTGCAAAGGATTATTTAGTGGCATTACACCTCCTCAGAAACCTATATTGTAATAAGTTTTGAAGGAGAAAATTGTACCTTCGAGAATTGAGTGATATTACTTTTTCCTGGAGATAAACAAACTGGATGTATTGGTTCTAAATACCTCTGTGCATTCCAGTCAGTCACTGTTGTGAATATATTATGACTAGAGATAATACTTTCACCATGAAAATATGTTAGTTTTGAAGTTGCACCATACTGCCGTACTCTTACGTTCAATTGGTTCTTGATAAGATGTGCGCTCATGTAGTATTCTCCCAGGTTAATGAATTAGATGTGATGTTTTCATTAGTCCGGTATTAATGCCGATTGTACATACAGCGGTTACCAAAATATCTACATACTTTTATGATTTAAATATTGATAAAATTATCCAGATAATGAATAAACCCCAATCCAGGTGTTAAAGAACTTCTTACATAGTGAAACTGTTTCCCTTATGAGAATGTTCTGTAAACTTGAACTTAAGCATGGAAAATCAAACCGTACTGATTTTACTTATGAGATTACAGTCCAAAATACTGCTGTTAATTAATGGTACCTGAAGTAATTTAGTAAAGGAAATGTTTTGAGCATATCATTATGTATTAGACTTACAAGGTATATTTCAAAATTTACAGAACATGAGCTTCAAGTTTATGTACTACTCAGGTCAATAGAGGCATACATGGCTGAATGCTATAATTCATAAAACAAATTAAGTTAGGAAAGGAGAATAAAAGTGGCAATGTGAAATCAGCTAAAAGTTATTCTATTAATTTTATTCCTTTTTCTATCACGACTCAAAAAGAAAAAAAAATCACTGATATATGGATATGTTAAGTAACTAAGGCCAACGGAAGCTAAGCAAAATTGCTTAATCGTTTTCTCTTAATGCGTAAGCAGGATAATTTACTTACTTGAATGTTCGGTGTGGGGCTGGACTCCAGTTTGATTCACAGTAAATTCCTTGCCACTGATTTGATTTTGCGACTGTAAGCTATTGTATTCCCTTGGGTCTTGCGGAACCATTTCTTAAATAATGAAGAGGATTCGACCATAAGTTATGAGTGTAAAATTAAGATTTATTCGTGCATATCTACAAAATTTTACGCCGGGCTATTTCTTTTAGCTTGGCAGTGCATTAACTAATAAAACAAATTGGGCTAGAAAATTAAAGTATTCAACAATTGTTGTATCTATATTTGTTTGTATGGGGCTTTTACGTTGCATGGAACCAGTGATTATTCAGCAACGGGACCAACGGCTTTACGTGACTTCCGAACCACGTCGAGAGTGAACTCCTACCACCAGAAATACACATCTCTCACTCCTCAACGAAATGGCCGAGAATCGAACCCGCGACCACCGAGGTGGAACGCTAATACCATACCAACTACGCCGCTGAGGCACTCTGTTTCATCTATAAAAGGCCTAATCAGTATCAGCATATTAACTATCATTCATTTGAATAACACTTATTCCTTCGTCGATGTATCATGTTTATCTGTGTCTCTGCTTAGTTCTCAGAAGTATAATGAATTACACAGCCATCTTCCATTTCCTTTCCTTGAAAGGACTTACAAATTAGTAAATTTTCTCGGAATAATTATACTTAAACTGCACTCCTATCAGAAACGTAAACGTATAATACAATTACCAGTAGTCTGCACATGCCATGTCAATACTCTACACACTCAACAAGTGTTACATTTGTAGAGCTTCACAAATGACACATAGTTACTGTAATATACAAATGCGACGCTCTTTCCTGTATTATACCATAGAACATTCGTTAATAGCAATTTAATACTGTTTTCCAGCTAAGTGACTAAATTTAACACTGACCTTTTCTCAACCGAGTACCAAGGGCAGAACTTTTATAAGGATTAGCCAATTTACAATAACGCAATTGTATATAATATTCGTTATGTGGCTGGCTACAGTAATGTTTATTTTCGATATTGATTATGTAAGAAAGCGTTTTTTTACTTCTATTAAGTAAGAAAGGTAGATTAGAAGTTAAAAAATTTTAATCATTACCTCGAAATGTGGGTAAAATTGCGCTTCATCACAACCTATTTTGTACTTAATTTTGGAGGAGAAAATTGTACCTTAGATAAATGAGTGTTATTACTTTTTCCTGGATAAACAAACTGGATGTATTGGTTCTAAATACCTCTGTGCATTCCAGTCAGTCACTGTTGTGAGTATATTATGACTAGAGATAATACTTTCACCATGAAAATATGTTAGTTTTGAAGGTGCACCGTACTGCCGTACTCTCACGTTCAATTGGTTCTTCATAAGATGTGCGCTCATGTAGTATTCTCCCAGGTTAATGAATTAGATGTGATGTTTTTATTAAGTCCGGTATTAATGCCAATTGTACATACAGCGGTTACCAAAATATCTACATACATTTATGATTTAAATATTGATAAAATTATCCAAGACAGTGAATAAACCCCAATCCATGTGTTAAAGAACTTCTTACATAGTGAACTGTTTCCCTTATGAGAATGTTCTGTAAACTTGAACTTATGCATGGCAAATCAAACAGCACTGATTTTGCTTATGAGATTACAGTCCACAATACTGCTGTTAATTAATGGTACCTGAAGTGATTTATCATTATGTATAAGACTTACAAGGTATATTTGAAAACTTACAGAAAATGAGCTTCAAGTTTATGTACTACTCAGATCAACAGAGGTATACATGGCTTTAACAGTACTTTCTTAAAGAGTTCTCGCTTGTCCTGACCAATGGACTTAGCATGGAGGCAGAATTGATACAGGTTACTTTTCTTGAAAAAGAAAAGTAAATAGATTTCATTCATCCAGTAATGACAGGTTTAGCGGTTTAGGGAATACTGAATAAAGGTAAAGATAACCACATTCTCGCAGTGAGTGTAGACCCTTGAGTTAAGAGGCAGTCGTATATTACATTGGGGACTCTAGAGCCTGAGACGAACAAGAAGAGAGGCTGATGGAGCCATATAATAAAACTTTTCTTGAGAACAATGCCCTAAAGAAATTTCTGTATAAGAGGAAAGGATCTTGCAATGAAGTTGCTGTGAATCAACATTTGTCATAACACCAGTGAATCTCCTTAAGATGGGTAGTGTGTGCAGTCCTTCTCAGATATAAGAATGATATAAATGCCATACCTCTAAGTCTGCTCCAGTTCACTACTATGGTCAGTCATGGAGTAGGCTTGAAGTCGCAGCTAAGGTTTGGCTCATCAAAGTAGAGACCTGGCTGTTGCTCAGCTCTTGCATTACAACTGCTTGTCAAAACAAAAGGAAGGAGCAAGTGTACATTGACGCTGAAAGGATAGGGAAACTCCTTCTCTAGTGTTCATGGCTATGGCTATCTATGTCAAAACAAGAAAGAGAAACTTGGTAGAAATGTTTCATGATCACAGCAAGAGCATTTCCTATGACAGGGTGCTGAAGATATCAGCCTGACTGGGAGATGCCACTGTCACCTGGTATGTGGAAGAGGGTGTAGTCTGTTCACCTGTCCTGAGAAAGGGTTTGTTTACTGGACAACATCGATCACAACCTTTCAGCAACTACAGTTACTATCACTTTTTATGGGACTAGCAATTTGGTACTCCATCACCCTGCCAAAGACAACAAGGGAGAGGATTGTCAGCCAGTACACTTTGGGTCAGAGTGGTTAAAATCTGTACCTGAGCTACCTGACTCCTTCACAAATATCCCCCTTACTTCATTTAAGTACAAAAACCCAACATCACCGAGTGGTGGCAGTGCCAAAGCCAGTCTTAGACCTGCTAGGACCACAACTGGCCCTGGAGTATGAGTAGCTAGAGAAGGTCTTGGTCACTATAGTCTTGGGACTTATGTAATCCCGCAGGATTTTTATGATTAGAACATGACACCTATCAAGATATCTTACGTAGGTTCCAAGTAAAAAAAAAAAAATCTTTGCTGGAGATTTCCCAGGGTTGGCAGATGGCAGACACCTTTAATTTCAAAATGGCAGTCATTCCGAGCCCTCTTTCCAGTGAGAGAGAGTGCGTTTAGTCCAATAATCCATTTATTTTCATTCAAAATGAACTATAACTAATTAGGTCAGTCAGGCTTTTTAAAGCAAATTACCAAAATATCTAAAATAGCAGCCACATTCAGTATTCAAAATGGCTGTCATAAGTACTGACCCATGTTTAGAATTTTGGATACTTTTTAGTAATTTATTCAACCTTCAGGAAGCAACTGGGCAATTTCTAAAGTTATTTCTGGTTGTGATATAAGGGTTGCAGTAGGAAGCCAATATGGCTACCAAAAAGCAAATACGGCTGCCAAAAACCCAATATGTCTGTTGTACATTGCCTAAAGAAAATTCCATCAGTTTAGCTACGCTGTTAGCCAAATCTCCAATTAGTCTGATCATAATTTATGTAAATATTCCTAACATTCATTTCACTAGCTTTCATATTATTCATCCTCCTTATCATCTGATAGGGCGAAGGTAGCTTTCTTCATCCTCACATTCTGCATTATTTCATTAGTCTGATTCAGTAGAACATCTGCACAGTTCAGAACACTTAAGTTTATTTTTTCTGCATTTGCACACATTAGTTGGAACAATTGCGCTTGACCAAAATAAATTATTGCATCAGGAGCCGGTGGCAACCGTGTCATTACGGACTTGTATTCTCCGTCTGTTAAATTCCACTGTAGTCATCAGGCTCTTGATTTGCAATGATGTCATTGTACCAAATCATTGCCTGGTAGTTTGCCTGCATTGAATGTGCTTGTTTTTTCTTGAAAAGCCACCACCTTAAACAGTTGCTTCAGATGCTCTTTCTGCCACACTAAGCTGATAAAGTGCACGAACCTTACCACCATATTGGTCAAGCTCCTCCAGCACTTTCCTAAATGTCAACTCTCTCTTGCCAGTGAATCTTCCAGTGACATCTGTTCCTGATAATGCATGGAAGCCTGGGAGACAGGCAGCCCTATTAGTGGTACTACTCTATGGTTCTTATCAACTCCTGTGATGGAACATGTGTCTCTACAAATAATTGGATAGCACTTAATGGTTAGTACAAGGATGTCTATGTCTGACAAATAAATTCTTAAAGATTTGGCACCATTTTGTGTGGCATTTACACAGTGCAGGATAAGCTTGGTGTCTGCTTCTTCTTGGGAGCTTGAAAGGCCTTCAATTTTTCTATGGGTGGCCTTTGCTTGATTACGCCCTGTCACTATATGAGGCTTGCCACTTGCCTTAGCATACAGAAAAATCTCGCCTGCTAGATATGTAGTAAACTCATCTTTTTTTTTTTTTTTTTTTTTTTTACATGGGCAAGCAGACTGTTCATGCTGGTCTTAGCAATAGATGTTGTATCTGTTATGCAATATGGTATGGCTTTGTTGCTTACTAGTCTTTTTTTTCATGTCTTGCTGCTTTCAAAGATGCACTGGTGTCATAATGATCGAAGACCACATGTACTTCATCATAATCACTATGTTTTACATTGCCATTTATTGAAATAATCTGCTTAATCATTGTATGTTTTGACCCATTCTGGCTTATCTAGAGCTTGGAGGTCTCACATTCCATACATAATCGAAACACATTTTGTATTTTCAGATTGCATAACTTCTCACCAACTGCTTCTTGTGAGTTGATATCTTCTGCTTTTGAGACAATCAGAAAGCAGGCAAATAGTACCCTGTCTTCTTTGAACTCAATAATCTGATCGCCACTCTTGAGTCTGCCTTTAAGTCCTGCTGAAGATCACATCTGGAGCTTTTGCTTCTTCATTGGGGCCCAGAGATTTACTTGCCCTGCCGTTATCAACTCTTCAGCAAACTGCTCAAATTTCTCAGCTCCAATATCTGCACACTTGTTAACATCTGTTTATATTTTGACTGACGTAACTGCTTTTGTGATTAATTTGATCACTTGATCATGCTCATCTTCATATGGATTTGTAAAAGATTCTATGCACTGTGTGAGGTCCTCAGCACTCTGTTCCTGAAGCTTTAAATGTGCATTTGTGTGTTCATGGTGAAGCATAGCTTTGCCTGGGTATATACCAGCGATGGTCTGTACTTCCAATGCTAACCGTGTAAGTTCAGGTGCTACAAGGAAGAATTTGGTGTGGCAAACTCATTTAATTTTTAAGTGATTCCAACGAGCCCACCAGATAATTTCATACAACATGTTTTTCAAAATGGTGGCCATTTTGAAAAACAAAAGGGTTGCTAACCTTCATGTTACACTAGATGTCCGCCTGCATCATTTTTAATGCATTTACTATTGAAAATAAGCAGTGGTAACAAGTATAAACATACTAGAACATTTCCAACTCTATTTCTAGTTTTTGACAAATGCAGTAATGGCAGCCATTTTGAAAATCAAGATGGCCACCACATGCCACCCCTTGTTAATATCCAGCAATGATTTTCTTGCTATTTGGAACCTACTTAAGGTATCCAAATAGGTGCCATGCTCTAATTATTGAAGTCCCACAGGACTTAATATTTCAACATAATAGTTGAGTACAAATACTAAGGATCCGTGACCACTATTTGGGGACAGACTTTCAATATTTATGATATCCTGTGTTAATACACTGCAAAATTAGTAGGGCGACCCTCCCATCCTGCGCTACTACACTGCAAAATTAGCAGGGTGACCCTCTCAAAACCATGGGCTAACTCCGTAAAGTAGGAAAATCCAAGTTGGCCATTAATTTCTCTTAGACCATTAATTTATAAGCATATGTTGACAATCCACAGTGGTGTGTGTATACATCTACTTTAGTGTATTTGCACTCAGAACAAGTAAGACATTTATTTTTAAAGCCATTGTCAAAAATTATATCGATCATAATTGATAAAAAGAGAATAAAATCCAATATGGACACCATTTATATGCTAATTGTCATTGCATTAGTACAACTCAATGTGTGAGCATGATTAACTGACATTCTGTATTAAATTATTAATGAATTGCATTAATATTTCTACCAGCATATACTGAATTCTCTAAATGCAAATGGAAGAGAAATATATATATATATAATATCATATATATATATATATATATATATATATATAATATATATATATATATATAGATATATATATACTAATATATATATACAAAAAAAGTCTGCTAACATAACATAGGACTTCAATATTCAAAAAGAGTCAAAATCATGAAGTTCATCTGCGTCTGAACCACATGAATCAGAATCTGTTGATGTTTCTGTGCCTATGTCCATGGCTGTGAATCTCTAAGGAGATGTAGTCTTTCTGGAATAACTGACTTGGTGTTACAGAGAGGTAAGCATTTTCCAGCATTTAAGATCCAGCCATGCTCTAATGAGGAACAGTCAAGTAATGGTTTATGAAAGTTCTTCGAAACAAACACCTGATAGTTTATTTGAGTAATCTTAAGTTGGGCTGAGTCTTGATCTGTAGGGATCTGAAGTGTTGACTTACGTTTCATCATTTTCCACTTCGAAGCACGAGCTTCTCCTAGTTTAGCTGACTTTGTCATTAGACACAAATTGAGTGGTGAACTTTGTCATGCTGCTTGGAGTGTTCTGTGAGACTGGAAGCTTGACCTAAGTGTTTGTAGAAGCTGGCTGGCTTGTCTTAATTTCACTATATCCTCAGGACAAATTTGGGAGCAGTCATATGTTGCCAGTTGCCTTTTTATGCCAAGGGTAGCATCGACATGGTGTAAAACATAGGCCGACACTACGATGTCTCTGTCCTCAGTATCTATTATTACTGGAGCTGTTGAACCTCCCAGTCTCAATTTAGAATAGATATAAAAGTTAATGTTGTCAGCTCTGTAGACATTCAAACGCTGGAACTCTAACGTCATCAGTATCAGCACTTAAGTTCCAACATTTGTTTTGTACGGAATATAAGAAGAGCACACTAGGTTTCTGCTGAGCATGCTGTCGAAATTCTTTCATCAAGAACTGTTGAAGCTTGATCTTGTTTTGAGGATTTTGAAAGAGATGGTTGAATTCTTGAGGTGAAGGCAATTTAATGTTCTTCTTCATGTAGACATTGCCAACCATTCCAATGCCTGCCCGTCTGTCATGCTCACAGTCTTTTATGTTCACAGGGAAATCATATGAGTCATTGAAAAATATCACTTGAGAAGCATTATCGTGATGTTCACATATCGTAAAAAAAAATATCTTCTCAGCATAGTCTCCCTAAGTATAAAAGCTTCCATCAGGCTTCAGTCTGTCTTCTGCAGAAGGTGTGGAAAGTCTCCACAGGAAGCCCATGTCAATCAAAGCCTATGGATAGTTCATTGATATCAAGTTCCATAAAGCTAAATTTTTCAATTAATTTGGAATTTTTCACCTTTTCTCGGTGAGCCATTGATGTTAAAAATAGAAAGACATTCTTCATTGATCCGATATTGCATGACTTCTGTAAGGTCAAACTTTTCTTCACCATTCTCTGCTAAAGCTATAACTTCAGCCATAGCTTTGTTTTCCATTGCATCCGTTTTTAATTGGATGAAATGCTTTTCCTGTTTGCTGACTCCATAGAAAAATTTAATCTGGAATTTCTGTAAATTGTTGCACTGAAAGGCACAGTAACAGTAAACATCCTTTGATTGAAAAATTCCTGGATAATCCATTAGCCACCTTTATTCTTTGCTCAAGGACAGTGGCTGGATTGGTGCCCTAGCCGAAGTAGGTGTTCCTTCTTCTGGCACTGCAGATTCCATTATCTCTGTCTCAAGTGTTACTAGGACACGACAAATGCACTAATTCACTGCCTGCAGTCTTTACAAGATGATGAAGTCTGCGTACAATAGTTATTGCAAAGGACAGAAAGAAGTTAATGAAGACTTCCTGGGCTTTGAGGAGTGGTGCAATAACAAAAGCCAACAGCCTTGTGCTTGTATACTTTTCAGTAGCATTATGGGGTCCTTTTCCCAGATTTATATTGATAATAGCCCGATAAAAATTCTAGAAAAAAAATCTCTGGCCTCATAAATATAGGCATAGATAAAAATTTCATGTCTGCATCCTTTTTAGTTGTAGAGTTTCAAGTGAAATGTTTCATGGTGGCTGTTTTGTACACCATCTTTATCACAATGGTAAATAGTAGAGTAGTAAGAGCTCTGGTGATATCTTCAACTTAAATCGTGCGTTGGCAACTTATAAAATAATACTGATTCCCCATTCTTGCCTGTTCCTGAAGGAATGATTACTAGCCTATATGCCTGTTCGGGTAGCTACTCGAGATAATTTGATGGACTGATCCTAAGAGGGAACTGCCTAGTTTTTTGCACAAACCATAAGGGCAAAGACTTGCTACCCTTCCTTGAAAACCCATGGCGATTTGTTGGTCCAAGCAGTAAGTTCTGGGTAAAACTGAAGACCGATATGATACCATTGCCCCCTGGTTGCCAAGTCGCCAACGCCCATTTTGCATATACAACTAGAGATGTGTGGCAGTAGTTATCCGTTATCTGTTGTCGGCCAACTGTTATTTACCACGTATCTCTACAAGGGGGAATTTGGGAATTCGGGGTTTTGGGTGGGAGAGGACACACGTAAACAAAACGGCCATGTTTGTGTTCTGGTAACGGCAAACCAAGTATGCAACACTATGAATTACCACTGGAAGTTGCATTTAACATATTTAACCTATACAGCATATCAACTACGTACCTTGTTCATAACATGAATGAACATCGTCTGGCGTATTTAACTCTCTGTCAGAATCTATTTTGCAAGCGATTTTTACAAGCAAAGATATTAGTTTGACTAGTCACTGTCGTGGGCCGGACTGCGTAGCTACTATTGTTGTACGGTTCCCCCATGTATCAGGCCAAAATTATCGTACCATGCCTCTTCAAATTATCGTTTTTTGATTAGCACTGTCGTACATTTTGCGTTTCCTAATTAAGCTGAATTTCACCTACAACAATATATCTTTACATCTTTTAATGTAAGGCCACATAGAAAATATTTATCATTTATATTTATTGCTAATAATGACCAAAAAAGTAATTAGAAGAAAAAGATAACTTTTCTGTAGGCTTTATAAAGTAGCCTATTTAGTACTTCAGCTATTATTATTAGTCATTATATATCACCAATGTAAACGTAAAAAAGAGAAAAAACACAAATAACATGAGTAATTGTTTAAGAAAATTGCCAATTTTCTCAAACATCACATTACAACACCAATTCAAACGAATAAAAAAAATGCAGCAAAATCATATTATTGTTTACTTTCAATTCTTCACTGATTACTGTTACTAATCTTCACTATTATCATCAATGAAAATGAAAAGGAAAAATACGGCAAAAAGATCACTGCTAATAATCAATCATCAGTATTATCATCAATGAAAACGAAACAAAAAGATCAGTACTATACTGTTTATGAATGACTCACTAATCGTTCTTTATCATCACACTGTAACAACAATAGAAACGAAAAATATGTACACAGAAAAAAAAGTGACTTCATTGCCTTATTCATCATTCATTATGTCACTGAAGGAAAGGGAAATATCATCACCCTTATCACCTTCATCAGAGAGAGAGAGAGAGAGAGAGAGAGAGGTATTTATTTGTCTGTTGCCTTTCCATCCCTTCTTCTTTGCTTTCTACTCCTTTTGAGATTTACTTATTTTCAGGCGGTAAAAGGTCGTAGACGCCTTATAGACTTGAATCTTCTAAATTCCTATAGGTTGACGAGAAGGTTCAAATTATCGTACATTTCCAGTTAATTATCTTAAATATGTTGGGAATTATCGTATATCATACGAACGTTATCGTTTATCCTACAGAGGGTCAAATTATCGTTTTCGTTCGATAATTATCGTACGATGTTTAGTATTGCCAGTGAAACCATGATCTTCAGTTAATATTATCAATATATAGAGCTCCTTGTTAATATATTGCCTTTCACATATTGAAGTACTAAAAAATGATAAAATTTCAAGGGATTGGTTTATTTATGTAAATTTATTCAAATACAAGATTTTAATTCACCATTAAACAAAATTATTTTCATTGTATAATTTGCATCTGCATATGCAGCACAACTGTATCAGTAAGATCTATTGTTATTATTAAAATGCTTAATTTATATGAAAACGCCTCTTCATTGTCGTTCGTGAATGTTTATTAATGAGCTAATAATCGTCAGTAAGAGAAAAAATTATTTTTCATTAGATGTGAATGGCTTTGTAACTAAAATATATAGACATCAATCCAAACTCCCAAACTCTGTTATTTGAAATGATATAAATAAAAGGAACAGTTTGGTGATAAACAGTTAACTGCTTTTTATTTAAGGTGTCGTTTTAGGTCATAACACACAATTATGGTGCAATAGCGTTCCTATTTTAGCGTGGATGTATGATGATTATCGTACGGATGGCAACCGTTATGGCAGCATACCACCTCGCAAAGCAACACTTAAGAGATGATAAATTCCTGTTGAATTACAATGCTATTTAAGGACTGGTTACCTCTGTGATATGACCGTTGGTTATATCAATCAACAATCCTGCCAATAATATAGGTAAAACAGTGAAATACGGCACTAATTCCCTACGTCTGGCAAGGGCCCATTATCAACACTTGCCAGCGCTCTCATAGTCAAGGTCACCGAAATTAAAAGTGTTTACGTACCGTTAATAATTTCGTTTGTTCAGTACTCATTTTAAACTACGTATAAAATATTGTTGTATACCTTCTTGTTTATAATATGTCTTAAATAAATAGAAAAAAATAGTAACCGTCACTTGTAAATTATAATAAATCCCAAAATGAAAGCCAGTCCATATAAGAACTAAAAATAAATGTAATGTATCGGAGCTCAAAGGACCAAAAATGTTGTAGGGCAACACGGAGACATAAGCGGCAAATTCTGGGCATTCATTTGATTGTGGTTTTCACAAGAGCTGATTTTTTTAATACATTTGTAATGTTTATTAACTGTATTTCGATGTTCCCAACATACAGAATTTTTTTTCCCGTTGATGAGATTGATAATATAGACTTGGTATCGCGTTTGACATACAATGCTTGAACGTAATATCGAAATTGGTTGAAATTAAGATGTTAAAAGCAAGGAATTATTGTAGATAAAAAATAAATAAAACAGATAAGCTTACATGAAGTAAACCTTGCATCTACTTTGTTCATAGATAATTTCCATTAGCCTTCCATATCTAATAGGAGTGCCATGGCATAGTGACTTGAGACATTACATCACTTTGGTCTCTTGACTGTCAACGGCCTTCTCGTAATCAGCAAAAGATATTAAAGGGGGAATAGAAATTCCATACACGCTTGCACGTTCCAACGCAAATATTTTAGATGTAAAGCTTCTGCCTTTTTCTGACGTATAAGCATTTTCCAAGGTTTTTGGGCTCTTTCCTAGATAGTGACCTGGGGGTCGTTATTTAGGACTAATATTTTTTGGGGGTCATTATCTTTATAAAATCTACAGTCTTTTCTTTAAGTTTAAACAGTAATCCCCAACGGCCTTGTACTAAACACGCAGCCAAAGGTGGATACTACCAGGTTATAAAAAAAATCCCCAAAGATCTTATATAAACACCACTCCACAAAGGAGGATCCATACCGGGTAAAAAAAAAAAAGAAAAAACAAATTCCAACAGGCCTGTACTAAACACACTGCAAGGGTGGATACATATCTACCGGGTTTAAAAAAAAAAACTACGGGTTTGTACTAGAAACGCCACAAAGGGGGCAACAATCAAGGAAAGATTCCTTTTGGAAATAAGCTTCTGAAATATATTTTTTTATTAAAACCCCCCTCAGTGCAATTCCTTTGTGGTTACCCAATTCAGGAAGGCTACCGTACTTTTTATATCTTTCATCTATAGTGTGACTAGAAATTCCCAGTCATCCATAATTCTTATTGTAAATTGTTTCATCACTCCTCCCTCACTTGGCTGTATATGGGAGCACTGACACTGGTCACTTTGTTGACCAAGTTGTTATTCTCTCCTCTCTCTCTCTCTCTCGTCTCTCTCTTTCCTCTTCCATCCTCAGTCGACTTAAAAGCATGACGAGTAATTCATAGCTTAAATCAATAAAATCACATTGCATTGGTGGCAACGCTGCCACCTCCCCCATTCCTCTTCAGTCCAAGGTACAGTTTCAGTGATACAGTCATGTTATCGCTTGACCTGCGTGACCTCACACTGGCGGGGTAGAGACAGACAAACGGATAAACATAACGAAACACATGTCCACACACACACACACATATATATATATATATATATATATATATATATATATATACACATATATGTATATATACATATACATGTATATATAGATATATATATATATATATATATATATATATATATATGTATATATATATATATATATATAATATATATATATATATGATATATATATATATAGAGAGAGAGAGCTTTTCGTTTATGATAACCTCCCAACTGTATACCGCCATCTACCCCAAGAGTGACCCACCAAAGGCTACTAGCTGCCAAGTACAATTCTGCTGTTGAGGTGTACTGGTGAGGAAAACATTTTTTTAGGACTTCCCGCCTCCTTCCCCCAGGTTTAATTTTGAGGTGAGAAGTCTTGGAACCACTGGGCCACAAAAGAGAGACCTTAACCTTACAGACCTTACAGCTCGTTTGGGTTGCCCCAGGTCCCTCAGTGACAGACAGACAGACAGACAGACATAGAATCTTCTTGCTCATTAGGATTATCTTCTAAATTGAGGTCATATCTATCATTTTGTGATTTACACAATATCCACTGAATTTGTTCAACATCTATGACGAACTTCCCGTGAAAGGTACTCAAGTTGTTTTAAGAGTTTTGTTTTGTTTTGTTTTCCTATATCATGTGCATATGCATATCTTCATCTTAACATTCATGTTTAATTTTTTTATTGGCCAAACTTAAATTTAGCCCGGTCTAGGGGTGTGCTTAGTACGTCCTGTAAGGTGTAACTGTTCCTTGAAGTACACCGTTGTTTGAGTTTCAATAATAAATCCTTTATAGAGGAATTCCTGTAAAAAAAAAAAAAAAAAAAAAAATCAGTGCTCAAAGAGCCGAATGCTTTTTTTTTTTTTACACTTCTAGGAATTCAGATTGTAGGAATGAGGGTTTTTTCATATATTGTAGTACGTTGAATTAATTATGCCATACAGAATATCATTGATGAAGTTGTAATTCAGAAGCCTCTCAGTATGAGGAAGTAAATAACAACACTTTAACTGTTTTATTGAAAACATTATGCTACCGTATGTAACGAATAAAAAAAATCGGCAAATCATGAAAGATGGGCACTTCTTATTAAACTTGATGTCGAGGGTAGCAGAGAGAGCATTATTTTTCTTTCTATTTGATAGAAATTGTAATTGCTTTTTATTGCTAATATCATTCACAGCTGTTATCACCATTATTGTTCTTTTGACAGGTTTTAATTTTTTGTAAAAGAAAACTATTGAGATGTCTATTTGTCTGTCCGTCCGCCCCCAGAACTTAAAAACTACACAGGCCATACGGCCGATTAAGAGTTTTGTGGGTCGTGGTTGAGAGTTTCATATATTATAATATGCTGTACAGAAAACTGGATTTTGCTGAAAAACCATCAATGCATGTTTTACCTGTTAATTATTAAGAATAATTAACCACAGCTGCTGTTATCACTATTAATGTTCTTTTGGCAGTTGGTTTTGTATCTGGCTCCATGTTATTCTTCAAACGCCACTCTTTTAACACATGTAATTCCGAACGATAACTCACAAATCATTAAATCCTTTGATTTTTTTGGTGCAACCTAGAAAAGAATAAACTTGCCAAATACAGAATCTAAACATGACCTCTGACAAAACTCCAAAAGCAAAAAGAAAAAAAAAATCACTTTTATATTTCCTCAGAAGTCTATTTTATATTCTGATATGTATTTGCATATTAATCCTAACACAGTATCGTTGCTGAGAAGTAGTTGGATTGGCTGTGGTAGAAGCTAAAGCTGTTATACGAATTTGCATAACAATAATTGAAATTCAAGCAATAGCAATTTGGGAGAGAGATTGAATAGCGTAATAGAACGTCGTATACGAGCCACTTGGGATAGAACCCTTGTGCCTCATAAACAGACAAAATGTCTTCCACTGTTATGTTTAACATGAAAGTGACGTTCTGTCTCACATGGAAATTCATGTCAGTAGCTGTTTAATAAATGAATGAGGGAATTTGCCGTCGCCCAGAGGTCTATGGACATTGACTGAAACATTTGATAAGTGAACGCGTTCACGACTGTGATATTATTGAATTTTAATAAAGTATTTCGACTGAATTACCTGCTGTTGATCTATCAGAGTCAAGTGTATACGCTCTTTTAAGGAGGTAGATAAAGGTTTTTTCCTTCTTTGGATTCCTCATAAGATGCGCAGTATAGTTTTCTTCCATATCAAATTTCTTTTAGACCGTTGAAATATCGTAACAAAGTACTTAAAACAAAGGTAATGAAAGTACAGGTGTCATTAAGGTAATGAAAGTACAGGTGTCATTCAAACGTTTCCAAGCGTTCATCGAAAGCTGAATTTCTAGCTCGTTTATAAGTGAATGTTTTCAACATTGCTCAAGGGAAAATGTCAGTAGAAAAGATTAAAAAGTGTTCCACTTACTATTACGACCACTGTATAGCCAATAAGTGAGACGGCGCTGATTCTTGGGAGCCAACAGGTACAACATTTTACTTTACTAGCGATTTTGTCTTTCAGTCCGATTGAACTAGGACATATCGAACCTTTCAACATTGTTGAGTACAAGATTTTTTGGAAAAGCGGCACGTGGAAGACTGACTTGGCTGTTTGACTTTTAACAACGCACAGAAGTTGTAGATTTGCTCTGGAAACTGAATGACTTTGTAGCTGTAAATGACAACCTGCGGTGTGCCAGTTGTAAAGGAATCGCTGATGTTGTTGCAGTAAGCATGGTAGGGAAAAAGAGTTTCAGCTGAGAAATGTCCAAGGGAGCAGGTCAGTAGATTAGCTACTAATGGTATCAGCGACAACTTGAAGCAATGCTTAATAACCTGATAAAAACAATTGGAAAAATCACTTTTACATTTTTTGTATGAAGGGGCTGATTACTTACATCGTTTGTATTACACGGACGTCCGATATCTCTCTCATTGAAGTTGTAACAAGATTGTTTGAGTTAGGGGTAAAGATCCAAGTTTCCCTTTTCGGGTAAAATCTGAATCGGTCGGGTTATTTAAAACTGGTGAACGGATTACGAAACTTTAATTTTCAACAAAAACTTTTTTTTAAGCTAAAAGAGCTAAATTTTACATTACAAGGCATTACGAAGCAATCAAACTTGTTGCAATCTTTATTGTTGATTTGTTATGATGATATTTCAATATACATTTTCCTGTCAGTTTAGGAATATCAAGAAAAGAGTATTGAGTTCCGGGAGTAAAAACACAAAAAGGCAATATACAAGTGCATTTACGTTAAGAGAGTTTCAAATATTTTTTAAGAAGAGAGGTTAGAAATATTATCAGTGAAGGACTCGTAAGGCTTTCCAGGGATAGATAACCCGTTGAAAATTTGATTCAAAAGTCGACATCGCTCCCACTGAGTTTGTTCAGCATTTTACAAAAAAAAAAAAAAAACAACTTCATATTGGTTGGATATGAATTTTGGTGTTGTTTCCTTTTACAACAGCATACATAAGCAAAAAAATTAACTTTCTAAATTAACAGAATTGAAAACTAAGAAAAGTAGCAAATTAGATACCTTATCAGAAATTGTTATGGCCTTTACTACTTGCAAACCGAACTGGGCGAAAATAACTAACAAATTTCATGTGTGTGTACTAAGGTCATTCAAACTTATAAACTACTACGGCAGTTTGCATTAATAATCCTTGCGAGGCATCGAGTAAAAGTATTACTTAAAAAGTAGATGTTCTGAGTGAGTGAATCAGGGTTACATTTAATTCGTGCTTCCAAATCATTTCGTACTCTCTCCTTCATCTTTTGATTACATTCATTTTTCCAGTTGCACCTTCTTATTTATCTATTCGCCTGTGTTATTGTGTACAATACTCTCCTCTGTCTTAAGACTGCACCTCGAGTAACCTTTTATTTATTTATTTTTATTTATTTATTTATTTATTTATTTATTTATTTATTTATTCATTTATTTATTTATTTTGCTGAACTTCTCATTTCTTCATATTGTCACTTAGTTTTTATTTCCTCTCTCCACCTTCTCAAAATCACGAGCTCTTCTTATAAATCCTTAGCCCATAATAAGTTGTTACACATACTTCATATACTTCTTCAACTTCTGTCTTTAACCCTAGCCATTCTCTCATCCATTTGTCCCTTGTATTCTGTATTTTTTCTGTCTTACTATTAACCTCACTTGCCTTAATTAACCTTATAGCCATATTTTCACCTTTCTCTTTCCAACTTCAACTTGCTTCAATCAGAGTGATCAGACAGACCTTTCATTCTTCTTCTCCCCTTTTCATTCGTCAACTTGCGCATCATCTATCTTTCCACCCCGTAATAGATAATCTAATGAACAGTTTCCTCACCATTTCTGCCATTCATATATAAGGTGTGTATAGCTTTCCTTAGGAACCATATACGTCCACCAAAACAACACCTTTCCTAACATATTTTTACAAGTGTCAATTCTTCTGTTCAAGAAACCCCATAGTTACTACTCACAACGCCATCTCTTTCTTTGTCGCCTTACTTTACATTTAAATGACCTATCACGACCACAACTTTCTCGGAAACACTTCCCATCTTGCTATATCTATATATATATATATATATATATATATATATATATATATATATATATTATATATCTATTCTATATAAATCTATATATTATATTATATATAGTGTGTATGTATACGTATATGTATGTGTATGCATATAATTTGTTAATTAGTAAGATTGTGTGCACCTGTCAAGAAACCTACTAAAATTAAGTGATGGTTATATTTTCTGTTTGCAGATTTATCGGTGGCAGTTGTTTCTGCCTGGGATGCCGACGATGAGGCCGAAGGTACTAACGCCCTTATCTCTTATTCCATTGAGAAGAACGTCATAGAGGAACGGTCAGGTCAGGCCATCTTCGCTGTACACCCAGAAACAGGCCTTGTTCGGACTGCCATTTGCTGCCTCGATAGGGAAACTACTCCGGAATATCATATCCAAGTAGTTGCTGTGGACGGCGGAGGTCTTAAAGGTAATTTTTTAACATCGAAATACCAGATTTCTTTTTAAAATCCGTACATCTACGTCGATATAACGCAATTGGTCATTAGGACCAATCTCATTCTCATTATGCTAATTCATCAGAATTCATTGTTTTTTCTTGGTTTGGTACCATATAAAACATGATCATTTTTTTTTTTTTCTAATCAATTTGGCAATTCAGATAGATTTTAGTGCTGCTTTCGGTTGAGTAAATTCAAGATTCTTGAAGTGGGTGGATATATTTTAGGACGACTTCAAGATTTCCTTACAAATAAGCAAAAGCGAGTTGCTGTTGATGGGATCTACAGTAAACCTAGATCTTTTGTGTCTGGAGTGCCACAGGGTACCGTTCTTGAACCACTTTTATTTTTTGTGTATACAACTGATATGGTTGTTGGCATGGAAAACAAGATTGTTCAGTTTGCCGATGACCCCTTAGTCTGTATCGTGACATGGACCAGATTAGTGAATGGGGTAGTGTGTGGGGTATGAAGCTGAACTTCAGTAAAACGAATTAGCAGATCCCGCGCAGATTTTCCACCCCATCCTCTCCTGCAGGTTGATGGGATTCTGTTGAATAAATTTGAAGCTTTAATTCTAGGTGTAAATTTCGATTCACATCTTACTTTTGAGAACGTCTGATGAAAGTTTCAGCAAATACCGTGCGAAAGTTAGGTAGTATTCAGTATAACAGTGAAAAAATCAATCCAGCTTGGTTTGAGTTATTTGTCCCTCCTTCACTAGAACACTGCTCGCCGGTGGATGTCTTCTTCTTCCTGAGATTTATCTCTCGTGGGGGTTAGGTTTCTGTTTTCTAATTTTAGCAGTTATGACTTGGACCATAGATGGATGCTCTCTAGTTTGTCAGTTTTTCATAAGTTGTATTTTAGAAGAGATCTTTCATATTTACAATTAATTCCTGATTCCATTGTCATGCCAAGGGCTACCAGATTAGCTAAGCAGCAGCACCAATATGCAGTAAATGCACCTCACTGTTTGAACGATTTAGTTCCAGAAGTCCTTTACTCCTCACACCGTTGGACTGTGGAACAACGAAATTGCGATGCATTACTACCCATATACAATGCTCCTTTTGTATTTAATAATTTACGTGAACTTGTTTCTATTTAGTCTTAATTTATTAAGTTATCTTTTCTTTTTAAATAAGTGGTATCATCTTCTGTATTTCCCATTACCTTCTGTTACTTCCTTCTAATGAACACCATATTGAACCAAACAAAAACTTCTTCCAGTTTTTTTACTGAAGATGAAAAAAGAAACCCACAAAATTACTAAGTATAACTTGTTTACTTGTAAGTATTTACACAGTATTTTAGTTAACACTCGACTACTTTCAGGCCCTATCTGTAGTCCTTTCTCAAGAGATGTGTAGGTTGTCAGACTGGGTTAAAGGTCAGCAGTCTCCTGGAACTTCTTGTTGAGCTGTCATTAATGTGATGGGTGTCCTGGTTTCCCTTCTCTTGAGTGTTGTTAATCGCCTCTTGTCGTTCTGATATCCTGAGCTGATAGTCAATGGGATTAACCCTTGTAGTAAGTTAGTGGTCACCATTAGTCTGTTGGGCAGCAAACCTAATCTCCAGGTCAGAAGGGTCAATCTTAGCTTCTTTTGATATCATAGCTTGGCTTATGGGATCTTGTGAGGTGAAACGTTTGTGTCCTTCTATCACTTCAATCTCTCTGTTGAGTGCTCCTTCCACTAACTTCCTTTGACTGATGTTATTGTTTTTTTATGTAAGCTTACTGTTTTTAAAATCTATCCTGTGATCCTTTTCCCAACAATGCCTAGCTATAGCACTCCCCTGCGAGTTAAGCTATACTGCCTTTCTGTGTTCAGGATACTAGTCCTTATTTCCCTACCTGTTTCCCTCACATATTTCGAGACCAATCTAGTTCCTAATATTAATGTCCCTAACTTGAAATTGAAAGGTTGGTGGAGATATGTGGATGATATTTATCCCATTCTGTAAGGTGATGAAAGTGAAATAGAAACTTTTCTAGACGAACTCAATAGGTTTGATGACAACATCCAATTAATTTTAGAGAAAAGTAACAACAATAAACTGAAAGGAAAGAAACAGGATATGAATTCATCACATACAGAAAGCCCACATACATAAACTCATTTATTAATTTCTTCTCTTTTCACAGTCATGATATAAAAATAGGTGTTCTAGCATGTTTATTTCTTATGGCAATGAGAATGTGTGACCCTTGCAGGATAGATAAAGAAATAAATTACATCGGTAAAACCTTTGATGCATTGGCATACCCGGAATGGTTCAGAGAAAGGGCACTCAACAAAGCTTGGGGGATTTTTTTTACAGAGGAAATGTAGAGAAATAAATTGTAAATGAAACAAGTTATTTAAAAAAAATGAAAGAAAATAAATATAAATTTGTGTATTGCTTTGATAACATCGTAAAAAACAAAGTATGTACAAATAAATTGGAAGGCGAAGACAGCAATGTAGATGATGTAGGGGGTATACATAATTAATTGCAGCACCTGCACAGGGGAGTGCTATAGCTAGTCATTGTTGGGAAAAGGACCATAGGATGGATTTTACAAACAGTAGGCTTATATACTAAAACAATAACATCAGTCAGAAGAAGGTAGTAGAAGGAGCACTGAACAGAGAGATTAAAGTGATAGAAGGAAACAAAGGTTTCAGCTCAGAAGATCCCATAAGCCAGCTATGATATTAATAGTAGCTAAGATTGACCTTTCCGACCTGGAGATTAGGTCTGCTGCCCAACAGTCTGATGATGACCGCTCGCTTACTACAAGGGTTAATCCCATTGACCATCAGCCCAGGTTATCAGAGCGACAAGAAGGGATTAACAACTCTCAAGAGAATGGAAACCAGGATAATCATCACATAAATGACAGCCCAGCTAGAAGTTCCAGAAGATTGCTGGGCCTTTAACCTATTCTGACAACCTACACATCTCTTGAGAAAGGGCCATAGATATGGCCTGAAAGTAATCGAGTGTTAAGTAAAATACTGCGTAAATACACGTAAACAAGTTGTACTCAGTAATTTTGAGGTTCTTTTTGAACACCATATTCTTTGGCAACGTCAATTTCAAGTCAATGGCCCCTGTGGGCTTGTATCATATGAACAGAAGTCATCTTCTGAATAATGATAATAATGATAATAAGTCCTAACGATTCATTACATTATGAAACCGTTCCCTTCACCACCGCCTTTCCTTAATCACTGCAGTTGCCAGTTAAGGTTTTGCGTTAAAAGAATTGGAATAATTGGATGCTTTAAAGGGTAGATTTACGTTTAAAGTATTTTAAATGTCTGATATTCAATTTTATATGCACTGACATAAACACTGTGCTTATTTGCTATACATAATCTGTGAAATTTCCTTTTGTTAACATTGCCATTTCCTTGGGATATCAAGTCTCCAGACTTCAAAACATGACGCAGACAAAAAACAACATTCATGTTTTAAATTTTTCACCTCGCAGACTTTTTCCGATGCCTGAAAAAAAAAGAGCATTGGTCTTCCGTCACAAGATCAAACTCCCTTTACAGAGTTTTTCCATTTCCCGCACTCTAAAACCTACTATCCAAGGTGGCCATGTTATGTTTTTTCTTTCTTTCTTTCTGTCTTTCATATCTCTGCACTGTCAGTTTCGTAAATATGCCATCTGTCTGTCTATCTATCTATCTATCTAGCTATATATTATATAGATAGATAGGATGTTTACGAATATGATGTATACATACACACATAAACATGCGCGCACACACACACACACACACCACACACACACACACATATATATATATATATACATATATATATATATATATATATATATATATATATATATATATATATATATATATATATATATATATATATGTGTGTGTGTGTGTGTGTGTGTGTGTATAGTATATATATATATATATATATATATATATATATATATATGTGTGTGTGTGTGTGTGTGTGTATACATACACACATGCAAACTTAACTTACCCATACCGTTTTCCTGCAGGTACGGGAACAGTGGTGGTGAGACTGGCTGACGTTAACGACAACTCGCCTCGCCTAACTAGAGAATTATGGCAGGTTGAAGTGAACGAGACTTGGGCATCGGGACCACCAGACAATTCGACGCTCGTCGAAATTTCAACGTTAGACCACGACACTTCCAATTATTTCTTTTATAGGGTAAGAGTAACGGTATGAACCCTGAATATACACATCCACCTTCGTCACCTACTCCCAGGTGCTAGTGCTAAACATGGCGGAAGCTCTTTCGGACGCCGTGTTTAGTACTAGCCCCTCGGGGATCTAAGCCTTACTATACACACCCATTTCCATATTATATTACTAAACGATATCTTTGTGCAGCCGTCTGCTTTGACAAAGGTGGATACATACCGCTTAATACCAAGAGTAACTCCACTATACAAATAAATATGGAATTCATTTCAAGCTTTCGAAATCGACAATGGTTTCTGCAAGAAGATGCACATTCGACCAACAAGCCTGAATTTTACATTATCTTTCCTTGGCAACCGACCGTTCAAAACTACGATTTCATTAAGTTGGTTGCAAGGTACATAAATGTAACTTGAAACTTGCAGATCCGTTGGTTACGGTTTTAATATTAAGACATCGGTTTTAGTTTCAAGCGAGATAATAAGCGATCGAAGGGGCCATTTAGAGCAACGAATAATGATAATGTTAAAATATTCAATCCATTTATCACCAGCAGTTAACTACTTAATAGAATTCTCAGTAGTGTAAATTCAGAACTTTCATAGATAAATGCACATCAATAAATTCACATGAATGATGTAATTGGTAGGAGAGGTCAGATAATATTCTGCTATTTTTCTTATCAAGAGATGATTTTTGTTAACCACAAACTACTGATTACTGCGATTCTCCGATGCATATGGAAAACAAAGATGATGTTTTTTTTTTTCATTTTCATAACATAAACCTACAAAAAACTAAACTACATTCGGTATCTACTTCCTTCTAATGTGCCGTAGGATATAAAATGGCAGCGGGTAGATCCCGTTCCAAAATTATTCAAAGGATAAAATTTTACTTCGCTGTGCATGTAGTCGAACTGTTGTCACCTTTTTGGAAAGCACAGTGAATAAAATGAAGGTGGAAACTTTTATCTTGGTATAGTTCTTATATGGTAAACAAAGACGGCGATATCTGTTCCCTTTAATATAATAGAAACCTACGGTAAAGTAAACTTCTAATAGGATATACCTTGTGATATAAACTGGCTACGAGTAGATCTGTTCCAAAAATAAAAAAGACAACCTTGCCGCCATGCATGGGGTAAAATTTTGGCCAATTTTTTTTTTTTTTTTTTTTTTTCGAAACGCAGTGAACAAAATGAATGTGGAAACTTTTTATTCTCTTATTTCTCTCTCCCATCCAACAGGTGGTAGAATCCAGCGGCTGGGGCTGGGAGCATTTTGCTGTACGCACACATGGGACCGTCGGTCAATTGTACGCCAACAGGACCCTTGATTACGAGGACCCGGCTCACAGGCGAGGGTTTCGCTTCATGGTTCAAGTGACTGATAGAGTGAGTACCTTGACGATGCGTAACTTTTTGTGAATGATATTGGTCGTAATATTACTGGTTCAATAGATCTATTAATTTTCTCACCGTTTGCAATACATTGGTCAACGTTACAGCGAACTCGTCTTTTATGGGGTATTTTATACAGTACACTTTACAAACATATTTCTGTTCATCAATATAATAATAATAATAATAATAATAATAATAATAATAATAATAACAAATGCAATAAAGGTCTAAAAACTAAAGAAAAACCAAAGAAATTTTTATAAGTCCGACGTGATAATAATATAAAACAAATATCATAATGTAAATATATTATATCACCTTGTCCAGTTAAAAAATGATTTGGTTTTTGGACGTTTTTTGTACTTTGTAATATAATAATAATAATAATAATAATAATAATAATAATAATAATAATAATAATAATAATAATATAATATACTTTCAGCGGCACTTAATTTATATAAATCTTAATTTTTTTTATTATCTTTTTCTCATCAGCATGTAGCTGGTGTATCAGGTTTCCTAAGGACATATAAAGATTTCTGTTGACTTGGGTTTATTTCCTCTGACGTGTCGACAGCGCACGGCAGTCATCTATAAGAGTATACTCCAGAATGAATTAAGATACTGTTTTACATGTATTTATAGCTGGCAAGGGCGTGTACAATCGGTGGGTAGGTCGGTAAGCAGGGATTCTAATTGGTCGTTGGATGGTGGCGAAATCTGTCCCTGAGGCGTTGAGACGATTTAGGTTCATCCGGGGTTGTTGGCGTGGGTTGGGTGTTGGTTGGGGTACCTACCACCTGGGTGGCAGGTACTGTAAGCCGTCCAGGTGGCATGTCATCCGCTCGTCCCTCTTTCTCTCTCTGCTTGTTCCTCTCTCTCTCTCTCTCTCTCTCTCTCTCTCTCTCTCTCTCTCTCACCTGACGGTATATGGAGTCGGTTGGTTTCTTGAATTTCTTCTTATGATGGTAGGAAGAAATTCTGTTTCTTTTACCTTGCTGATACACTGCTTTTTCTCTAATGTGTGTAGTGCCTCGAGATACTACACACATTAGAGAAAAAGCCGACTATCAACACGGTAAAAGAAACAGAATTTCTTCATACCATCATAAGAAGAAATACAAGAAACCAACCGTCTCCATATACCGTCACGAGAGAGAGAGAGAGAGAGAGAGAGAGAGAGAGAGAGAGAGAGAGAGAGGAACAAGCAGAGAGAGAGTGAGGAGGAGAGAACGAGAAAGAGTGAGAGAGAGAGATAGAGGAACAAGCAGAGAGAGAAAAAGAGAGGAAAAAGCAGAGAGAGAAAGAGGGAGAGAGCGAGCGGATAACATGTCACCTGGACGGCTTACAGTACCTGCCACCCAGGTGATAGGTACCCCAACCAACATCCAACCCACGCCAACAACCCCCGGACGGACCCAGAAGATCTCAACGCCTCAGGGACAGATTTCGCCACCATCCAACGACCAATTAGAATTCCTGCTTACCGACCTACCCACCGATTGTACACGCCCTTGCCTGCTATAAATACATATAAAACAGTGTCTTTACCTCTTCTCCTAATACCTTCCTTTAGCCCTACTATTACCCCTTCCAAAACCTTATCTTCCTTACCAGGGACCTTCGGGCTCCCTTATCCTACCCTATCCCCCCCATTACATTACGTTACGTTAATTCATTTTGCTGTATACTCTGTCGACACGTATGAGGAAATAAACCTACGACAACTGAAATCTTTATATGTCCTTAGGAAACCTGATACGCCAGCTACATGCTGATGAGAAAAAGACAATGAGAAGAATTGAGAAAATTCTTTATAAATTAAATGCCGTTGAAACAGCTACAATGTTCAATGCTACTGCCCTCAGAGAAGGCCTCCTTCCTAATAATAACTAATAATAAAATAATAATGAATCAATAATACTAATAATAATGATAATAATAATAATAATAATAAAATAATAATAAATAATAATAATAATAATAAAATAATAATATAATAATAATAATAATACCACACACATGGCTAAAAGAATACCTGAAAATATATGGGGCAGAAGAAAACACCATCAGCTTCCTCAAAAATACAATGCGCAACTGGAATACAATACTTACAAGCTCTGGAATAAGACTAGCAGAGGTTAATATCAGGAGAGGGATCTTCCAGAGCGACTCACTGTCCCCACTTCTCTTCGTAGTGGCCATGATTCCCATGACAAAAGTATTACAGAAGATGGATGCTGGGTACCAACTCAAGAAAAGAGGCAACAGAATCAACCATCTGATGTTCATGGACGACATCAAGCTGTATGGTAAGAGCATAAAGGGAATAGATACCCTAATCCAGACTGTAAGGATTGTATCTGGGGACATCAGGATGGAGTTTGGAATAGAAAAATGCGCCTTAGTCAACATACAAAAAGGCAAAGTAACGAGAACTGAAGGGATAAAGCTACCAGATGGGAGCAACATCAAACACATAGATGAGTCGGGATACAAATACCTGGAAATAATGGAAGGAGGGGATATAAAACACCAAGAGATGAAGGACACGATCAGGAAAGAATATATGCAGAGACTCAAGGCGATACTCAAGTCAAAACTCAACGCCGAAAATATGATAAAAGCCATAAACACATGGGCAGTGCAAGTAATCAGATACAGCGCAGGAATAGTGGAATGGACGAAGGCAGAACTCGCAGCATAGATCAGAAAACCAGGAAACATATGACAATACACAAAGCACTACACCCAAGAGCAAATACGGACAGACTATACATAACACGAAAGGAAGGAGGGAGAGGACTACTAAGTATAGAGGACTGCGTCAACATCGAGAACAGAGCACTGGGGCAATATCTGAAAACCAGTCAAGACGAGTGGCTAAAGAGTGCATGGGAAGAAGGACTAATAAAAGTAGACGAAGACCCAGAAATATACAGAGACAGGAGAATGACAGACAGAACAGAGGACTGGCACAACAAACCAATGCACGGACAATACATGAGACAGACTAAAGAACTAGCCAGCGATGACACATGGCAATGGCTACAGAGGGGAGAGCTAAAGAAGGAAACTGAAGGAATGATAACAGCGGCACAAGATCAGGCCCTAAGAACCAGATATGTTCAAAGAACGATAGATGGAAATAACATCTCTCCCATATGTAGGAAGTGCAATACGAAAAATGAAACCATAAACCACATAGCATGCGAATGTCCGGTACTTGCAAAGAACCAGTACAAAAAGAGGCATGATTCAGTGGCAAAAGCCCTCCAATGAAGCCTGTGGGCACGAAACATCAGGCAAAAGCCCTCCACTGAAGCCTGTGCAAGAAACATCAGCTACCTTGCAGTAATAAGTGGTACGAGCACCAACCTGAGGGAGTGATAGAAAACGATCAGGCAAAGATCCTCTGGGACTATGGTATCAGAACGGATAGGGTGATACGTGCAAATAGACCAGACGTGACGGTGATTGACAAAGTCAAGAAGAAAGTATCACTCATTGATGTCGCAATACCATGGGACACCAGAGTTGAAGAGAAAGAGAGGGAAAAAATGGATAAGTATCAAGATCTGAAAATAGAAATAAGAAGGATTTAGGATATGCCAGTGGAAATCGTACCCATAATCATAGGAGCACTAGGCACGATCCCAAGATCCCTGAAAAGGAATCTGGAAAAACTAGAGGCTGAAGTAGCTCCAGGAATTATGCAGAAGAGTGCGATCCTAGAAACGGCGCACATAGTAAGAAAAGTGATGGACTCCTAAGGAGGCAGGATGCAACCCGGAACCCCACACTATAAATACCACCCAGTCGAATTGGAGGACTGTGATAGAGCAAAAAAAAAAGAAATAATAATAATAATAATATTAATAATAATAATGGTTTTTAAACATGATTAAATTTTAATCAACAAAGTAGTCAAACGATGCAGCTGATGAAGCGAAAACTATTAAGAAGATGTCTAGAGCAGACTTGAGTTATCGGTGCCGGCTGTCTGTGTAAAATGTATTTTCGAAGTTTTAGCCAGGGACAATTAATTGCACGCCGCTGACATTGACGCAACTTCGTACTTTCTTAACGGTCTAAACGATAGGGGAATAAAATCATTTTACGAAAGTACTTTACTTTTCCTTGTTCACGAATAAACCAGATACACAAAACCCCTTTTAGAATCAGGCTAGACTCCAGTCAATTTACGTTTCGCAGCTTTGCCTTTATTTTTTCAGCCAAAGTGATTGAAATGCGAGTCTGACATTCATCTTTTCTGCCATCTAAAATATGAAAATTTTCTAACGTCTAAAACAGAACACCGTCTCATTACAGGTTTATTGATTGGCAATAGGGCAAGTGTTAATTGATAAAGGCATTAAAAATCACACACACACACACACACACACACACACACACACACATATATATATATATATATATATATATATATATATATATATATATATATATACATTGTGCGTGATTTTTAAGGGCTTTATTAATGATCATTATGCATAATGCTTATCAGAAACTTTACTAAGTTTTCCTGAACATAGAGAGAGAGAGAGAGAGAGAGAGAGAGAGAGAGAGAGAGAGAGAGAGAGAGAGATTATTCAATACTATACTCCTAAACCTAAGGAGAGATTTTGTTACAGAAAGGTAGTTAACATCTGAAATGATTCGAAAAGCCTAGACTGCAATCGCTGATGATACAATAATCCGAGGCTTTATTTCCCTGTAATCTCTACGGCGTTATCTTATTGGTCCATTTCTTATGACATACGAACGGCCGACCAACATCAATTATTGTAAGGCTGCCACAATAAAGCTGTGTCTATCATTTTTCGCCTCATAATCTGTAACCTTTCTTAGATATTAATAATCCCGTCTCCAGTTTCAGTCTCTCCGAGAAAACAGATCTTCATTCTTTTTCTCTGTGTATATGTGTTTCGAAAGCGTTTGGGGCATAAGCTTGTTTTATCATTCTTCGTATCAGTTTTCACGCCTTTCATCAAACTACCGACGTTCTCTTTCAGGCGTCAACAGTTTTACAACACCATTATTTAGTTTTAGAGATATTTTCCTCTACCTCTCCGCTTACCCTCAGCATTTTAACCATTACCAGATTTGATATATTTAATAATCAACTTGTACAATTTTAACATATATTTCGCATCATAAATCCCGTGACGGAGAAGTTGATAATACAATAATGATATCGTCTACCGATGTATAAATAACTTCTTTGTTCATTCTGCTGAAGTCATGGCCTCCCAACGCTTAGAGCATTCATTTTGATCTTTCAATAATTTGCATACCATTTACTTTCAGTCCAGTGCCCTTGTCTGTATTTACCGATCACTTTTCCATCTCACAGACAATCATGAATAAATATGCTGCCAGTACGATTATTATTATTATTATTTTTTTTTTCTTCTTCTTTTTCTTTCTTTTTTTTTTTTTTTGTTTTTTTTTGCTCTATCACAGTCCTCCAATTCGACTGGTGGTATTTATAGTGTGGGGTTCCGGTTTGCATCCTGCTCCTTAGGAGTCCCATCACTTTTCTTACTATGTGTCCGTTTCTAGGATCACACTCTTCTGCATCAGTCCTGGAGCTACGTCAGCCTCTAGTTTTTTCTAGATTCCTTTTCAGGGATCTTGGGATCGTGCCTAGTGCTCCTATGATTATGGGTACGATTTCCACTGGCATATCCCATATCCTTCTTATTTCTATTTTCAGATCTTGATACTTATCCATTTTTTCCCTCTCTTTCTCATTTCAACTCTGGTGTCCCATGGTATTGCGACATCAATGAGTGATACTTTCTTCTGACTTTGTCAATCAACGTCACGTCTGGTCTGTTTGCACGTATCACCCTATCCGTTCTGATACCATAGTCCCAGAGGATCTTTGCCTGATCGTTTTCTATCACTCCTTCAGGTTGGTGCTCGTACCACTTATTACTGCAAGGTAGCTGATGTTTCTTGCACAGGCTCCAGTGGAGGGCTTTTGCCACTGAATCATGCCTCTTTTTGTACTGGTTCTGTGCAAGTGCCGGGCATTCACTTGCTATGGGGTTTATGGTTTCATTTTTCGTATTGCACTTCCTACATATGGGGAGAGATGTTATTTCCGTCTATCGTACTTTGAACATATCTGGTTCTTAGGGCCTGATCTTGTGCCGCTGTTATCATTCCTTCAGTTTCCTTCTTTAGCTCTCCCCTCTGTAGCCATTGCCAATTGTCATCGCTGGCTAGTTCTTTAGTCTGTCTCATGTATTGTCCGCGCATTGGTTTGTTGTGCCAGTCCTCTGTTCTTTCTGTCTTTCTCCTGTCTCTGTATATTTCTGGGTCTTCGTCTACTTTTATTAGTCCTTACTTCCACCTATGCACTCTTTAGCCACTCGTCTTCACTGGTTTTCAGATATTGCCCCAGTGCTCTGTTTTCGATGTTGACGCAGTCCTCTATACTTAGTAGTCCTCTCCCTCCTTCCTTTCGTGTTATGTATAGTCTGTCCGTATTTGCTCTTGGGTGTAGTGCTTTGTGTATTGTCATTTGTTTCCTGGTTTTCTGATCTATGCTGCGAGTTCTGCCTTCGTCCATTCCACTATTCCTGCGCTGTATCTGATTACTGGCACTGCCCATGTGTTTATGGCTTTTTATCATATTTCCGGCGTTGAGTTTGACTTGAGTATCGCCTTGAGTCTCTGCATATATTCTTTCCTGATCGTGTCCTTCATCTCTTGGTGTTTTATATCTCCTCCTTCCATTATTCCCAGGTATTTGTATCCTGTCTCATCTATGTGTTTGATGTTGCTCCCATCTGGTAGCTTTATCCCTTCAGTTCTCGGTACTTTGCCTTTTTGTATGTTGACTAAAGCGCATTTTTCTATTCCAAACTCCATCCTGATGTCCCCAGATACAATCCTTACAGTCTGGATTAGGGTATCTATTTCCTTGATGCTCTTACCATACAGATTGATGTCGTCCATGAACATCAGATGGTTGATTCTGTTGCCTCTTTTCTTGAGTTGGTACCTGGCATCCATCTTCTGAAGTACTTTTGTCATGGGAATCATGGCTACTACGAAGAGTAGTGGGGACAGTGAGTCGCCCTGGAAGATCCCTCCCTGATATTAACCTGCTAGTCTTATTCCAGAGCTTGTAAGTATTGTATTCCAGTTGCGCATTGTATTTTTGAGGAAGCTGATGGTATTTTCCTCTGCCCCATATATTTTCAGGCATTCTATTAGCCATGTGTGTGGTATCATGTCGAAGGCTTTCTTATAGTCTATCCATGCCATGCTTAGGTTGGTTTTCCTTCTCCTACTGTTCTTCATTACCATTTTGTCTATCAGGAGCTGGTCTTTTGTGCCCCTACACTTCCTTCTGCAGCCTTTCTGTTGGTGGGGGATGGTGTTTGTCTCCTCTAGGTAGTTGTATAGCCTTTCACTGATGATACCTGTTAGTAACTTCCACATTATTGGTAGGCAGGTGATAGGCCTGTAGTTACTGGCTATATTTCCCTTACTCTTGTCTTTTTGTACTAAGGATGTTCTTCCTGTGGTCATCCATTTGGGTGCTTGGTGATTTGAGATACAATGCTGGAGTTGTTCTGCTATTCGTGGGTGTAGGGCCTTGAAGTTTTTGAGCCAGTATCCATGGACTTCATCGGGACCTGGGGCTTTCCAGTTTGGCATTTTCTTTATTGTGTCTGACTGTGTCTGTCGTGATATCTGTGAATCTTTGTTTTATTCTCCCAGTTTCTTCTTCCTTGACTTCCTGGAGCCATGTTGCATGTTTGTTGTGTGATACCGGATTGCTCCATATGTTTTCCCAGAGTCTCTTACTTGGTTCGGCTTCAGGAATTTCTGGGTGGTTGTCTTCCCCTCTTAGTTGGGTGTAGAGTCTTTTCTGGTTGGTTCCGAATAGTTTGTTCTGTTGGTATCCCTTATTCCTGTTCATGTACCGTTGGATCTTGTGTGCTTTGGCCTTAAGCCTCTGTTTTACATCTTCTATTGTGTTGTTTAGTCCCCTCTCTTGTACTTTGTATTTCTCGCTGAGTTCTTCCCTTGTTTTCTTGCTTCTTAGCCTTTTTTCTGCCATCTCTTTCAGTTTACTCAAGTCAGATCTCATCACCATGATTTGCTTTTCCAGGCGCCTTTTCCACGGCGGTTGCTGTTTTGGTTTCTGTTGGGTTGGTTGTGACGGTGGTGTTGGTGTTCGAATCCCCATCAGTTCTGCTACTAATCTTGCTCCTGCATATGTCAAGTTATTTGTTTCTGTGATACTGGTGGTGTGTATTAGGCCCATTATTTAATTGACCTCACTTGTTTTCTCCCTTAATTTCTTGGTGTTGTAGGCTTTCATGGAGGGGATCTTTGTTCTCTCTGTATCTGGCTCCATCCATTGTCTAATCTTTTCTACCCATTCCGTCCTCTCTGTTACTTCGTCGGTGTTTCTTCGTGTGTCGTTGTTTGATACCTCATCCTCCCTGTCGTCTTCTGTGGCATCGTCTCTCAGTTCGTCTTCGTGTAATTCGTTGTCGTGTGACATTTCCCTTTCCAGTTCTTCTCTTTCTGGTGGGGAGAGCCAGTTCTTTTTCTTTATGTTCCTTACTTGGTCTGCCAGCCTCTGCTCTGTTTGGGGGGTGTTATTCCTCTCATTCCAGATGTTGACCAATCTTCTTCTATATCCTCTCTCCGTCGGGTTGCTTCTGATGTAGCATCTCCATATTTCCTTATTTTCTTCTCTTGTCCATTTCTTCCTTTTTGCCTCTGTAGCTCCAATCTCAGGCTGTTGATTACTGTCGTTGTGGTGATCAGTTGCTGGATGACGACCTCCAAGTACCTGACCGTCTTCCCCTACAACTGGGTTGAATACCTGGTTGCCGGACGAGGCTCCTCTGTTGCCAGAGGTTCCATTTACGTCGTTGTCGTTTATTCCTTCATTTCTTTCCATCATTGCTGAGTTTTGCTATTTAACCCATAGCTGGACCCTACCCCATCAGGGATAGGTACTCATTTACAGCTGAGTAGACTGAGGAAATTATGGTAAAGATCCTTTCCCAAGGAATCAACGCCGAGGAGAGCGGTCACCCATCCAACGACTGACCAGCCC
Organism: Macrobrachium nipponense; assembly: GCF_015104395.2. NCBI lineage: Eukaryota > Metazoa > Arthropoda > Malacostraca > Decapoda > Palaemonidae > Macrobrachium > Macrobrachium nipponense. Next base: position 41,481,540 of record NC_061110.1, on the reverse strand, counting down.
CAATGTTGCTTAACTTGACTTAAGTCTATTGACGACCTAACCCACTCCTCCACGGAGAGCCCCCTTTCCTATACATTTTTCATCTCTTTAATAAAATAATATATGTTTAAAATATAGGCATGTCCAAGCATACAGTTCCTGAATTATTATTCTGTCCCCAATCATAGAATAATTATTCGAATAAGCTGTGATAAATACACATCACTTAATAGCCAATTCTTTATTCGTATTTGCAAGGCCTTAGGTATTAGTACCCTTATTGCATGGTAACGAACCTATCTCTAGGCAAGAGATTTTACCAGTGCCAAAAAGGGGAGGTAGGGGTGTCTGAAGGAGAATTGAGAACCTAGAACAGCAAAAAATATTTCTTAATGAAAGATGCAGAATACAC
>NC_061110.1:41456149-41473649 GCF_015104395.2 Macrobrachium nipponense | reverse complement strand
TCGGGTAATACCGCAATGCTAAGGGGTGTCTGTCGACTGCAGCACTCCCACTATAAGCACTATTCACAGCTTAATTGATGGAGACCGATCTTTCATCGCTGTCATAGCCTCCACGTTACTTGTCCACGTCGTTGCTGAAATGTATTTGCAATACGAATCCAAACCATATAAAGAATGGAGAAAGCTAACAATAGATTAAAGATCAATCTCAATAAGTAAGAGAGACGATCCAGAGTCTTTGAGGATGAATAATGGTCCACGGGTAACATCCACAAACCTGTAGATGCCGTTGGAATATTCCCGAAATGTATACAGGTAGCGCACCAGTTTATTTGCAGCCAATCATAGGGCTCACCTGCGGTAGACGGAGTTAGCAGCCACCACATCTAACATTTACCACGGAAACAGTCAAACAGAAGTTTACATTTTCGCGGTTTATTAAAAAGTAACCATTCATATATATATATATATATATATATATATATATATATATATATATATATATATATATATATATATCTATATATATATATATATATATATATATATATATATATATATATATATATATTTACATGGTTCAGCGTAAATTTCACATGTGTTTGTTATGAAAACTATGAGAGGAATACTGTCATGATTCTTATCCACCGAGCTTACCATTAAACATCAAACTATGATGCTTTCCATAAGGAAATAAGATATATTTTTACTTTCATTTTTTTTAAAGCAATACTTTTACCAGCATTGTCTTTTATAGCCATGTACGTAGAGTCCTAAGCAGAAAATCTAATTTTACCACATAAAAGTACAGTCCAGTGAGCAACCTGATATACATATATAGTTCCTATATATTGTTAATCAGTGATTGGAGCCATGAGATTTAACATTTGCCACATTTCCACTAACATTCAGGGCCAAGTTACGTGGGCGTTTGTTTCGTCTTCGCCTTGACAGCACTTAGCCGTCGTCCTTTACCAAAGGGATCTGAACCTCCTGGTCTGTTAAATCCTCTTCTAGAAATGGAGGTATCTGCTGTACTTTCGTTAAAGCCTGTGTGGTGACGTGATTTCCAAAACGACCGACGACTTGAGCTAAAGGTTTTACATCAGGACTCTTATCTAATAGTGGTGGAGTCCCCAAAAGAGCTTGAGCATACTGAAAAATCATCAAAATCGCGTTCATCTCTGTCCTCAGTATTTACACTTTCATACGGCTTTTTGCTGACATTCTATTTATATCTGTCCCTATGTCTCGGTCATCAGTATCTTTATCCTCGCCATCTATCCTTCCATTACTAATATTCACTGATCCGATACAATGTACGATATCACCTGAAGGTATCATAAGTTTTGTAAGATTTAGTAATGCTCTTAAGTTAAGTCTCTTGCCATCATACAATTTGTAAACCAGACACTGGTTGTCGTAGTAAATTTTGAAGTTCTACTACGGATTTAATATGTACTTACAACGAACTGAGGGACTGCCTATGGGAAATCCTGTGTCTGTTACCTTTGCTACCAGACGTATGAGATTTGACGAGCAGTCATGGTTGTCGAGCACGCCCAAGGAATTTAACCCCTTTAAAAACATTTCTTATACATTTTCCAGATATTTAAAAGCAAATATATATTGCACCATTCATCGATTACCTTAATGCTCAATAGTAAAAACAAAATTCGCTAATGAAGGAGAGTCAAACAGCTTACTTTTCTTGATTTATTTGTAGAGAAAATTTGCTATTACAACCAATGTTTATTTTACAAATTGTATGATCATAAGAGACTTAACTTTAGAGCATTACTATGATCTTTCATAAACGCACGATGCCTTCAGATGATATCGTATGTCGTATCACGGTATCACGTGTAAAGACCTGCTGATCACGATCTCGTACCTCATCTATCTAGACCTGTGTTAAGACCTTCGCTAACTACTAATCACAACCTTGTATCTCATCTCGCTAACCAGAGAAAATCATATGTATATATCTGTATATAGAATTTCCTGGCCTTTCCGCCGATATATGATTCATTAATGTATGTCAACTATGATCTTTATTATGACTATTGTGTCTATCAAGAAACACGAATTCTTCACCTCCGTCGGTGTGCAAACTCTGTTTGAGATTCAGCATACACGATCTTCTTGGCAACAGCCATAAGCTCTTGGCGATTTTCCTTCTTGAAGCCATGTTTAGAATCAAGAAGCCACCGTCACACCTGTGGAGTGATTGTGCTCCCATTGTATTTTAATGAACAGGGATAACTGCTGACCAATTTGTCCTTCTACATGGAACTTTTCCTTATTATACGAAAGCTGACGTCCATTAATACCTGGCACCTGCAGAAACATTACATGACACTAAAGTGTTACACTACAACACTACATAGAGGTCCTATGAGTCGCCAGAAGATGGTGATAATGATAAAGATGACTGAATATCAGTGAAAATTAGTACTTATCAACTAAGCCAGTATTTTCTATTCTCTCTCTCTCTCTCTCTCTCTCTCGTCTCTCTCTCTCTCTCTCTTTATTTATATATATATATATATATATATATATATATATATATATGTATATATATATATTTACGAATATTTTCTCTGTAATGGGATCTTCTTGAAGTCAATATCATTGTTCGCAGGTACTGTCTTCTTATCAAGACTTTGAATCAGTCTTTACTTCTTTATCCCAGGAATAAGGAAAAATCCTCCGGTATTCTTTCCATTTACATGCCATTGACTTCAGTGGTAATTGCAAACATATGTAGTATATATGCGCTATGCATGTAATTATTATATATATATATAATATATATATATATATATATATATATATATATATATATATATATATATGTACGTATTGAATGTATAATTAATATACATACTTCATAAATAAATATGTTCATGTATTCTTGTCCATTGATATATTGCTTCCTTTGCAAATACTTTGCCATTCTTATTTCTGTGTGTTTCCCCATACATTTGCGAATGCTATTTCACTCTTCTTTTACAGTAAATGATATTGAATGTAAACAAAATAAAATTTCTCGTACATTCGGAGACTAAGGGGCAAGTAGGAAAGAAAAACATTCTTTTTTTTTCAACTCTGTTAAGGAAATACTAAGACTTTTTTCCCCGTTTATCGTGATCAAGAGTGGTCAGCAGAGGATCAAATATCACGTGAGAGCCTCCTGGGGCGCCCTGACTGTAGACAACGGTGGCGGCGTGCGACTGTGGCGCGCACTGGATCGCGAGGCTCCCGGCGGAGAGAAAGCCATCGCCAAAGTCATCGGCGTCGACGAAGGGACGCCTCCACTGTCATCAACGGCGACCTTGACGGTCACCGTCACCGACGTGAACGACTGCCCGCCCAGACTGCTTCCTCCCACCGTCTTGCACGTGAAGGAAGGGGCCTCCTCCTCCAAGCTGGGGATGCTGACGGCCACCGACGACGACGTCTGGGCTCTCGGTCACGGACCCCCTTTCAACCTCTCTCTGGCCCCTACCAACCCGGTGCACGTCCTGCAGTTGCTCGCTCTCAAGTATGATCCCAGTAAGTAGTGAGCCTCTAATGCTTGTTTTGTCATCCACAAAGAAGCGAGTTGTTTATTTATCTAAAATCCGTGCATGATATTTGTCTACGTTTCCAACAAATTATATATTTTTATACATGTGAACAGCTTAATGTCTTCTGCATGTGCACATGGGCATACAGATATCAATTTGAAGGTTGGAAATTAAGCATTAAGATGTAGTCTTTTATATTTTAATTGTTTATGTCATCTGTATATTTGGGGAACATGTCATGTGTTCAGTGTATTTTCCACTTACTGAAAGCATGTTCATTGCTAGAACCTTTTCTCAGTCGCTACTTGAATGGTCTGTATTAAGGATTGGCCTTTTCTTTTCATTCCTTATTTCGTTTGTACTTTTTTTTTTATATAAATGTCTTTTATCTGTTGTACGGAATTGTGAATCATGTTATGTGTTGCACCGTGCAATGAAAACCTAGTCATTTTATGTAATGAAAAGGGAAAGCTCAAATAGATCAATAGATATACACAATGCAAATGATATACACAAAATTTAATTATGTTTTCCAGCAATTAGTTTGTCAGGTAAAGAAGTGATGTAGAAGTAAAATGAATGCAGAGAGTGAAGTCAACTGTATCTTAGAGTAAATTATTAAATGGTGGTAATGCGGCTTTGTGCCGACCGAGTATTTGGACAAGTTAAAGAAAGGACTGAATACAAAATGAACACTAAGTAGCTGGCAACTTCAGCCAAGGATTTACAAGAATGATTCATTCAACTTTTACTACTTGAAAGTACTATTGTACATATTATTATTATTATTATTATTATTATTATTATTATTCTTATTTTATTATTATTATTATTTATTATTATTGTTGTTGTTGTTGTTGTTGTTGTTGTTGTTGTTGTTGTTGTAATAAAATTAATCCACAACTATATAGTAAAATATACCACTTTGTAAAATATATATAAAAGCAAAGATTTTGGAACACCATTCACCAGTTTTAACGTTAACGTAAACGTTCGAAAGTCTTTGCTTTTATATTTTACCTTCGCCCCCTGCCCTCCCCGCCCTGCCCTCCCCTGCCCTCCCATCATCAACATCTTTCCTGGCTAGAAAGGCGTTTTAGGTTAACGCGTATATTTCGTCCATAAATATTTCCATTCCTCGCAGCCCCTCTACTCCTTGTATGTTGTTCAAACAACTTATTCCAGAACTTTTTATCTTTTTTAGTCTTCAATAAAAGAAAACTATACCATTGTCTGTCCGTCCGCACTTTTTATGTCCGCCCTCAGATCTTAAAACCTGCTTAGGCGGTAGAGGGCTGCAAATGATATGTTAATCATCCATTCTCCAATCACCAAATATAACCGATTGTAGTCCTCTAGCGTCAGTAGTTTTTATTTGATTTAAAGTTAAAGTTAGCCATGATCGTGCATCTGGCACCGTAACAACAAAGGCCACGACGGCCGGCTGAGAGTTTCATGGCCCGTGGCTTAGTTTCATACAACTTTATACGCTGTACAGGAAACTCGATTGTGCCGAAGAAACTTAGGCTTTTTTTTTTTTTCTTTCACAATTCAAACTTAACTTACATTAAGATTGGCTCAACATTCTTGACATGGATTCCTACTCTGAATTCCATAGAAATACATCTTCTCCTTCAAACCTTTTAGATGTCATCTGTAGATCATCCTCATCTCTCATTTTAGAAATCCCCTGTACGTTTACTTCTAAAGACTGCGTGAACAAAAGAATTCTCTGTTTTTATTCTACATGCATCCACGCTGACGTTCAGATCTGCATTCAGATTTCCATGATCATCGTCACTCTAACCTGCTCATCTGATAAGAACTTGAAAATTCCCGTACCATTCATCAACCAACAATATCATTGGAAATCAAATACTAACAACTCCATTGAAGAGACATTTTTTCCGACGCCTTCTCCAGACATTTCCCTGACTTTGAATATCTATTAGTCTACAAAATCATTAGAGAGCTTTAAAGATTAAAAACACTTTTTTTATCCACTTTTATGTCGAACCAATTATTCTCACCTTAAAATTTCTATCGTAAGTTGCTTACATCATTAAAACTTCTAAGGTATCTTAGCAAATTATTACCTATGCTACATAACCTAAGCACACATTGCATTTCCATTGATTAGAACAGAAGATTCAAAACATTTCCTGGTGGTCCTAAACCACTCGCACAACAATTTCATAACAAACATTATTTTGATCAGAGCGTTTTTTATTTGTCCGAGCCATTACCGTTTCAACAGCAGTCTTATCTATCTTGTGAATATTTCAAATTCTTATGTAACACTAATTCCAAACACAGAGAATAATTATGTTGTCCTTAATCTACTTTACTGGAAGTAAGAAGACACTCAAAAGGCGGAAAGAAATATCAGGAAGCTTCTTGGAAGTATGGACGCAATGCTTATTCTGGTGAGGGACTAATGTCTTATAAAACAATCGCACTTCGAAACAGTAAAGCACAGGACATCACTACACTTTTTTTTTATAATGTTGCTCATACTCTTGCTTAGAGATGATTTCCTTTCAATATATGATTTTCCTCAGCAATATCACTGCATGCACAATGTATGCATGTATGTATGTCTGTATATATATATATATATATATATATATATATATATATATATATATATATATATATATATATTATATATATATATATATTTTAGTGTTACTCGGCTGGATTCACCGTAATGCTTATAGATGCATCATAAAGGAGTATTAGTACATTCGTGATTCTCGAAACTATCGTATCATATTTACCGATTCACAGACTACTACGAAATGAAGTTTAATGGATTTTGTTACCTCATCCTTTGATATCTAAAAATGACAATGTAATGGCCACGTAAGTTTTCATATATATATATATATATATATATATATATAGTATATATATATATATATATATATATATATTCAGGAAATAGTTCGTACCTTTCATTTCGAGCGATAAAATCTTTCGTTCTCTCTCCTTTGTGAGGCATTGTCACCTCCGGCGGCCATTAAGCGACGCCCACAGTGCCCCTGCCACAATCAAATACGACTTACGCTCAATCCATTTCCTATTTTTCGCAGCCGTGAGCTGTGAGGTCGTTCCGGTTCAAGTCTGCTGCTCAACTATAACACCGCGGACGGATATTCTCGTATTATAGTCTGAGGATTCACTAAAATGTTCATGTTTTATCTCATATATATGTATATATATATATAATATATATATATATATATATATATATATATATCTATATATATATATATATATATATTATAGATATATATATACATATATAATATATATATAAAAAATTATATATATATATATATATATATACATATATATATAATATAATATATATATATATATATATATATTACATCATACATATATATATATATGTATATATATATATATATATATATATATATATATTATATATATATATATAATAATATATATATTTGTAATATTATGTAAATATTATATATATATATATATATATATTATATATATATATATATATATATATATGAGTGTGTGTGTGTGTTGTGTGTGTTGTGTGTGTGTGTATACATGTATATATATAATAAAGTTGCTTATGCCTCTATTTATGGATTTATCACGTCCAAACTTTCGTGATTCAGTTATATATGTATATCTATTCAGTATATGTGTGTGTATATATGTATATATATATATATATATATATATATATATATATATATATATAATATATATATATATATATATACGTGTACGTGGTTTCGTTTGCCACCGTATCTTTTTTGTTCTAAATAAAGGCTGTCTTATTTTTCATTATCCTGCTTATAGCTGTATTTTTCGTATTCACTAGCATGTCTGTTGAGCCTTTAGGGATGCTCCTTCTATTGAAAATGCTTGATTTTCATACTTGGTGCTTGATAGACAGTGTCAGTACTCTCATATTTACAAGTTGTTTTAATGCTTTACTTATAGAATGCCCGCTATCTGATTGTTACCGACTGTTGGTCGATGTTAACATTCTGTGTTTTTATTTGTTACCTGACAATTAGCGTGACGTAGAACTAGTGTGGTCAAAGAACTCATCAGTAACGGTGTTTCTCTTCCCCACGCTATCAGCTGTCGATAGCGGCCGCGGCGGAGCAGAAATATGGACCTTGGGCCCCATAGACCGTGAGGAATACCCTCAACTGACGGCGGAGATTATTCTGTCGGATGCGGGTGGCCTCTCCACCACGCAGCCCGTGACTATCATCGTTGATGACATCAACGACAACCCAATGAAGCCTGCAGCCAAGACCATATACTTGTGGAAGACTCAGGTAAGTTTATACCCATCGTTCGTCAGGATTTAAGACTTTTTCAAGGAAAGATAGGGAACGTCATATTCATCTTTCAGCGACGAACCCTAAAACTGACATGATTGTGGGCACAGTTTTCCGCGTCGAAAATGATGACAATGGTTGCAGGTCCACAATAATATAGCTTGTGAGTATATGGTCTTTAATGGATATTAAAAGCTTTCGAATATTGTACTAGGTTCTTATTTAGTCAAGTCTTGACTGAACCTGAACCTAATACAAGGTTCGAAGACTTTTAATATCCATTAAAGACCATATACTCACATGCTATATTATTGTGGACCTGCAACCACTGACATGATTAGAGTACAAAGTCAGTAAAACAAGAATATTAATAAGAGGAAACTTAATTTTTTAGATCATTTCATATCATCAGAAAATCAAGTTTTATCTTCAAGGAAAGATAGTGAACGTTTTATTTATCCTTCATCTATGAAACCTATAATCGAAATTATTACAGTCAGTAAAATAAGAATAATCAAAGAAGAATGAATTTTCGAGAGACTTTCATAACAGAAAATAAAGTTTCATCTTCTAAGAAAGAGAGTGACCATTTTATTTATATTCCGTCGACGAAACCTAAGATAGAAATGATTATAAAAGTCAGTAAAACTGATTACAAAGTAAAACGAGAATAATAAAAGAAAACCTCCTTTTCGAGATAATTTCATATCAAATAATCAAGTTTCATCTTCTAGGAAAGAGAGTGACCATTTTACTTATATTCCGTCGATGAAACCTAAGATAGAAATGATTATACAGCCAGTAAAACTGATTACAAAGTCAGTAAAACGAGAATAACAAAAGAAAACTTAATTTTCTAGATAATTTCATATCGTCGGAAAATTAAGTTTCAATTTGTGTGAACGTTGTTGTTTTGGAAACTCAGGGGGGAGGCGTGGATACCGACATTGGCCGCGTTTATGTGAAGGATCCCGACGACTGGGACTTGGAAGACAAAACGTTCTCCTGGGCCGGGTCGCCGCATCCGCTCTTCTCTCTCAACACTGAGACGGGCACAATCTACGCTTCGACGCACGTCAGGGAAGGAAGGTGAGCTACAGAGAAACAGAAGATTACCTGTAAAAAAATGGTTAAAGTAAACGTGATTTATATACACGATTAGCTTGAACTGGGTTTACTTCAATGTTAAAGCACAGAACTGTGTTTACTTCAATGTTAAAGCACAGTTCCACTATATGACTCAACCCTTTTGAGCGTCCTGTAAATATTTCTTTTTTTGATACTTCGCTTCTCACAGGATGGGGGGAGGGGGTGTCCGATAAATTAGCCTCTCACGAGGCCACATCAAATGAGATCTCATAATTTTATCTCAAACAAGACCGAAGGAGTTTTAGCATTATCATTCGAAGAATCAAATCTCTGTTCTTGGCGACTTTATTTGACTTGAAACTGTCTCTCGTTTCTGCTTAGGTACGAACTCTACTTCACCGTATCCGACCGAGTTTGGCGGCAGTATGACGTCAATGCCAACGTCACCGTCGCTGTGAGGTACCTCTCGCCCGAGGCTCTCGCACACGCCGTTCCTATCACCCTCATCCCGACGACGCCAGCCAGGGTCACGTCTGGGTGGACGCCGATGGTAAATATTCTGGCTTTGTAAACATAGGTTTGTGTTTGTTCGAATGGAAATCATTGGAGTAAGTCGGTGATACTTTTGCAATGTACGAAAATGATGCTTCATAAGAACTGTTTCCGGAAAATATTATCAAACAATACAAGAGTATTCTGAAACATCACACGCTAAAACACGCGCACACATACTCATACACAAACACCGCACGCTAAAGCACGCGCTCGCGCACACAATACACAAACACCACACATTCATTTATATGTGTATGTGTGTAGTATATGTATATATATATATATATATATATATATATATATATATATATATATATATATATATATATATATATATATATATATATATATATATATCTATATATACATATAAACATATATATATGAAGCAAAATTATTTCATAACTATTTTGGAGCAAGTGTTTTCTCTAAAGTTCGAAATCTTATATTAACCTGTATTTCGAGAGTGATAGAAAACAAAGACGTAATATTAAAATCAAATACCCTGAGTAGTCTGACTGAAAGCCTTTCCTTTCCCATATATATATCTACATACATACATACATACACACACACACACTCAGATATATATATATATATATATATATATATATATATATAATATATGATATATATATATATATATATAATATAATATATATATCAATATATATATGGTTATATATATATATATATATATATATATATTACTATATATATAATATATAATATATACATACATACATACATACATACATAAAGCATACATATACATATATAGATATATACATATATATGTATATATGTATATTATATTAACCTGTATTTCGAGAGAGGGTGATAGAAAACAAGGACATAATATTAAATAAAAAAAATACCCTGAGTAGTCTGACTGAAAGCTTTCCTTTCCCATATATATATACTTACATACATACATAACATACACACACACACACACACACACACACACACACACACACACACACACACACACATATATATATATATATATATATATATATATATATTATATATATATATATTATATATATATATATAATGTATGTATGTATATGTATATATATAGTATAATATATATATATATATATATATATAGATATATATATATATATATATATATATACTACATCATACATACATACATACATACATACATCATACATAATACATATATATATATACATACATATATATATATATATATATATGTATATATATAGTATATATATATATACGTAAGTTGGTCCAATTGACACGTCTTTCCTAAGCGTGGCGGTGGGGGGCTGGGTCTCTCGCGGAGACGGTGACGAAGATCGTCCAGCAAGACCCGAAGAACGTCGAAATCGTCAGCGTCTACGGACCTCCTTCTGCTGAAGTGGCCCATGCCGTGTCCCACCCGGAGGATCCCTTTCCACATTACCGAGCTCTGCCACATACACTGAAGGAGCCCTTCGCTTGTGTCTGGGTCAGCGTCAGTAAGAAGGGCGGAGGGTATATCGACCCCATCAAACTGCAAGGGCTCCTGGCCCTTCATATTCAGCAGGTAAAGTCTTTGAAGAAAACCTCAACTGAATCATCCTGTATCCAAGCGAGTTCTGTCCACACTCCCCTATATATTTAGAATATTAACCTATTTCTTTAATATCAAAGCACAGCTATTGGAAAGCCTCCATTTCATGTATCCAGATGTTTTCGATTTCCTTCTCTCTAATAAGACTTACGATTTATACATCATTATCTCGTAAATAATAAAAACAACCGTCATTCATTTACTGTCTCCCACATACCAATCGTAAAAGAAGAGTGTTTATGTTCCGGTAGTGGTAAGCATATATAACGTAGTTAATTTCTTCGTAAACTTGGTACATGGGACACAGTGAATCAATTACGAGAGAGAGAGAGAGAGAGAGAGAGAGAGAGAGAGAGAGAGAGAGAGAGAGAGAGAGAGAGAGAGAGTATTTTTCTTGGAAATATTGAACTATTCTTAACTATCTGTATTCCTGAATATTGTTCCTTTAACTAACTTAAAATAACCTCTTTGTCAGAATACCGTATCTCTCAAGGAAATATCGAACCTTGCCTACCTACTTAAACTCTTCATCTACTAAAGTTATATGAACTTCCTGGCAGAATAACAACGAATAAGGTTATAAGAAAATTGATCTTCCGTGAATCTTAGCAGTAACTAATTCTTTGAAAGCTTATGGAAACACCCATGATGTGAACGATTTATTTTTAGCGGCCGGTAGCTGCCAGACCCCAAGTCTAAATGAACCATCGTGCCAAATTCTAAATGCTTTAATGGCCCCTTGTACCTCTGCTACCTCGTTTTGAGTTGCACTTAGTTGCACTACGCTAAGACTTCACTAAAGCTTCAGTTAACGCTCATACATACTCAGCCGCAACAGGCAGCATCATTTGGTTTGATACCTTTCTTAAGTGTAGCAAGACACCTGGATTTTTCGACACCAGATCTTGGGATGAGGGCAAGGTCAGAGATTGAGCTCTTCCATCATCTTGATAGCAAATGCTGGTTTCACTGGATCTTTTCTAATGACCCCTAAGGGTTTTCGGTGGTCATTATCTAGAACTAATATTTCTTGGGAGTCATTATCTTTATGATATTAACAGAATTATTTGGTTTTTACGGTAATCTTCAACGGGGTTGTAATGGACACGCCCCAAAGGTGAATAATTGTACATACCTTGTTAAAACCCGTGATGGTCACTATGAAGGAAAGATCCCTTTCATTTCTCAAGAGCTAGTTCTTGTTTTAAGAGATCGCTATATGTGCTTCGTAATTGGTCGGCGCTTTATTTTGTGGGTATTTTATATATATTTTATAGTAGGTACCAGCGAGGGGGTTTGTTCTCCTCTCGCTTGCTATCTAATTTAACCATTATTTCGATGAATATTTTGTACACTTTAGGCTCTATTTATGTTAATCAGTCGTCCATATTTTATTTATATTAATCAGTCATCCATATTTCATCGGATATTTGCTTTACTTGGTTCTTAATGTAATGTATTGTACGGAGGTCTTTCGGGGTCAAAGGAACGTCATTATTAACTGAATACTTTTTTCTTATTTCATTCAGGTCTGCTATTCACTATGATTAAAAGTACTTTATAATAATAATAAATGTTATTTCAGTTTAAAGCCATATACATGGAATATACAAAGTAGAGAAAACACACACAATCTAGATACATAAAATAACCTGATAAAAAATGACAATCGGCAATAACCAAACAGATGCTGACGAAGTAGAAATAAACAGTATTCATAATAATGGTAATGACAGTAATAATATTGAAAATATTAGTAAAAAAACAGATTGCAAAGAGATTGTACTCAGTAAATAATAGACTGCCCGGAATTGCCAACGTTATGTCTTGTAATTTGAGCTGTAGATCTGTTATGTACTACAAGGCAGCCAGCCATACAGCCTACATACCCGAACTGGTTTTATGTTAATTTTTTACGAGACTCTTAGAATTCTAACCTTTAAACTGGCGGTGGTGACTGCTCTCTCTCTCTCTCTCTCTCTCTCTCTCTCTCTCTCTCTCTCTCTCTCTCTCTCTCTTAATGTCTTCGAGTTAAGACAGATTTTCAGTATTGTCACGTTTAAAATACTAGTGCAATCGCCAGTCTCTCTCTCTCTCTCTCTCTATGTCCTCGAGTTAAGACAGATTATTAGTTAAGTTTTAAGATACTAGGGCAGTCGGCTAGTCACTCTCTCTCTCTCTCTCTCTCTCTCTCTCTCTCTATGGCTTCGAGTTAAGACAGATTTTCTGCTTAGTTAAATTTAAAATATTAGACTAGTCTCTCTCTCTCTCTCTCTCTCTCTCTCTCTCTCTCTCTCTCTCTCTCTCTCTCATACACCAACAAGCAGTTAACCCTCTGTAAAACGAAAAGAAGCAAAGTGAAATTTAGTGTGTTGACAAAAATGACGAGAAAGGCCAGTGAACAAACTATTTCGGGAGGCAACAATTCCATAAACAAAGCAAATTCTTGTCTCGCAATTCTTCAGACATGTCGTGTGTTTGGGTCCCTGAAAAGAAAAAATCTCCCCAGTGCTAACTCAGACACCGATTTCCTGTAGTGACACATCCATAAACATCAATATTTTTACACGCAAATTATTTCCCTTCAGTCTTTTTACCTCTGTTGTTCTTTCTTTCTCGTTAATCGATGTCATTGTAAGGAATGGAATGGAATGAATTGAGATATAAAATTTAGGCTAAAGCGGTGGGACCTATGAGGTCATGCAGCGCTGAAGTGGAAATTGAAAGCAAAGGTCTGAAAGGTGTAACAGGAGGGAAACCTCACCGTTGCACTATGGAATAACTCTTTCAAGGGGAAAAGCAAAATGGAAGAAAGAAAAAAAATGAACGGAGGTACAGCTACCCCCCTACGGGGTCATATCACTTTAAGCGTCGTGACCGGAAGTCTTACGATATGAGCCCGGATTCGGACGGCAGGACGCCGTTACACGGCTTTCCTGTGTAACTCGTCAGTTATTCATATAGCATTGATACTGTAAATCTCAACATGCTGTTTTCAAATGAATCCTATGTTGTTTGAAAAGCCCTTTAAGCTCGATCCAATGGGTGTAGGTAGCCACTCCGAATTGTAGTTGGAGCCACATAGGCCCACATGACCGAAATCACTTGAGATTACGTGAGGAGGCAAGTGGCTTCATTATCTCCGAAAATGTATTTATCTAACGCAATTGGTGAGAAACTGGAATGAATAAAATCGTAAAGAAATGTTGGCCCCTTGCTCCGTGATTTGCTTTCATTGCTCCATCATCGCATTCCTTCCCAAAGCTTAGGAATGACAAATTTAAACTATGAAAACAAACAGAGACGGTAAACTCTGACCTTTTAAAGCTGCCTCTCCTTAAATATTTCACCCGGAAAATGCGAATGGATGTTTCGCATTTCTTGCAATGAAAGTCGAGGTGTTTGCAATCACTTTCGGTATCGTTTTTGTTTCAGTGACAATATGCATTTTAGTGACAATTTGAGATCAAAGCAAATATGACCAGTTCACTTTTAACTGCCAGGTGTCACATTGTTGTTTGAAAAAAAAAATACGGCAATTACCTGATAGTTCACGATGCCTTAATCCCAAATCACTCTAAGGTCGCTCATATTTGCCTCCTAAATTGGTTTACAACTCACCAGATCTTCAGGTAATGACTTAATTTTTCTATTTCGTTTCACCTTTGAATACTTAATGACGTATCACACCTTAGAAATTTGATACTACCATTTTAATGCTGTTCAGCCACACAAATATTATATCAATTTTCGATGTATTTTTCTGTAAATTCAGTTTCGAACTCCTGGCTTTCTCACAAAGTTCTGAAGTTCAAAATGTTTACTGACTTTTTTTTCTTTCTTTTGACGGATATGCATATTGCTAAACGGTATTAGCTTATAAAACCCCGTCCACACGGTCGAGCTTTGTCGGTGGCCATGGCTTTGGTCGACGAATTGTGTTCGATGTAACGTCAGAAGCGGGGAAAGTCAGAACTTTTCTTTCTGTTTCTCTGCCTTTAACGTAACATCGAGCAAAGTTCGTCTAGGAAAGATCGACCATGTGGACGGGGCCTTAGATTTTAGAATATCATCAACGTAATTTTGACAAATGTTTCTAAAACGGAATAACTTTGGACCCATGATCCTCGTAAGATTCTAAATGTTCATAATGAGAACTACTAGAGTATATAGAACTACATATTGCTAGTTCTACACCATTACATGAAATGCGTGTAAAAATAACAGATTCTAAAAAGAAAAACTTGGCACAGCCCTCTTGTATCCCAAGTAAGTCTTCAGGGCTGCAGTAAGTTCAGTTACTCTCCCTACGCATTTGACTAGACATCAATAGACTCTGATGCCCATTTAAAGTTTGGGCTGGAGGCAGGCAGGCCGAGATTTAGAGTCTTGGGAATGCGTTAGATAAGTGGTTATGTCTACCGTTATCGTATGGACGATTTATTATCATTATCTGGTTCTTTCGAATTTGAAAATCCTTAATGGTAGATTTGGTCCTCTTCCCGGAAAACACAAATAGATACTTCTTGAATGGCACCAGTATGTCCATGGACGTCTTACTATGAATTGGTGAAGCGCCACAGGGGAATGTTATTTCACCCTTGCTGTTCTAAAAACCAGATATACTTATACTGTGCAGATGATGCTATTATAATCAACAAAACACCGCAAGAGTTTAAAATCTCGATTAATAAGATGAGCCTAAAATCAATAGAGGCGGGACTGACTAAAATTCAAGAATAACTGGACAAGGGACAGAGTCTGCACCAAGGGATGAAATCACATTATATGGAGAATGGATTAAAGAGGCTGAATCTATAGAAATAATACTTTCCACTACTGTTGAGTTGAGTTGGAATTCTGTGAGACGATAAAATGCAAATAATAAAAAAAATTCTACTTAATTAGGTTTGGAAATCAAATAGCCAGAAATTGTAAACGAAAGTAAATTATATATAAGTTAAGACAATCTGTACTGTTTTACAGATATGATAAATGGCATCCATGTCTATAATGAATAATGATTGAAGGGAGATGGTTTGGATCTTTTCTTTTGTATAACCCATGTAAGAATAGTAGGAGGCAGTGTTGGCTGGGCTCCTGTAGACACAAGTGGCGAAATTTCAGAGAATTATTGTTACGCGGCTATGAAGCGATGATGATTAGTACATTTCCTTGAGTAAGTCGTGACCATGAAATCGGTCACTAATTGTTTATGGAAGTAGATAGTACTTGTATGTGCAGTAAAAAAAAAATTGTAAAGGTCTCTGGGAAGTTACGTATCAGATTTTTAGTCACGTTTCAAATATACAGTTAAACAAACTGAAAACTGAAGCAATTTAATTATTTTTTATTTGATCTTGCCAAGGTTTGAAATGGGCTTACGCGAAATTGAATTTTTATATTTTGAGTTCTAAGTGGCAATAGCATCGAAAAACTATTGGGTAAACTCTGGAATACAGAACCGAAAGAGGTCTCTGCCAAAGGGCATCGGTGTTCATTAACATTTGTTTCATAGTTTTTAACAAAGAATGAACACGCGTTTATATGTGAAAAAAAAAAAAACTCCATTTTTCCTCCTAAGAAAGAAGTTGTTTCTTCTCATATTACACCTTGATTCCAAAGAAGTTGCCCCCTGTAAGGGTTATCCATTCTTCTCCTCCAGCTCGAGGACGTTATGAAGGTGAGGGTGCTTCTGGAGGAGCCCTCGAGAAGCTACGGATCTGCGAGCAGCGGCGACGAGGGCCTCCCTCCTGATTTCCCTGGAGTGTCTGACCCTTCGTCCATAGCATCCATGGCGTCTACGTCTCTCCGCCTTCAGGTATGACGCAAGAACTCACACTTTGATTCCCTGATTTATGAATGTCTGCTTTATGTTTAGTTTGTGTTTATAAAATTTCTTTTGCTTATAAACAAAACCTCTGGCGTATAGATGTGTAGGTGATATATATTGACCGTCAGGTGGTTGAAGTAAAATGAATAAAGGTATCCTCAGATTATTGTAATAATCAAAAGGTTCTTGAATAGCTGGGAGTGAGTGATGTTAGATGGTGACCTGAAAGAGGAAATAGTTCGATGGAATATTTAAGAGGCTAAAATCAGATAATGATTAACTATTTGTGAACGTAATGTAACAAGAGCAAGTGGAAACTCTGCCTGATCATTAACCTAACCCACCCTCGTCTCCGCCCTATCTTTACACCAAGGCATCATTCTCCCACTTACAAACTCTAACATTTGCATTATTTCCATCATGAGAACTTTGTCGACTTCAGCACTCTACCCTCTGTGCCCTACATAGTTAACACCCTCCAAATTGTCTTTACCAATTATATCGAAAGCTCTTTTGA
>NC_061110.1:41418649-41448649 GCF_015104395.2 Macrobrachium nipponense | reverse complement strand
AATGACTATTTGTCTATCCCCTTTCACTAGACATTACACTGTTCTCTGTCTCTTTTACCTAGGTATTACTTTAGTGAATGTCCCTTTTATCTAGGTATTAAAACAGTTGAGAAAGGGTCTCTTTCAAGTCAATTTGATTGGTAAGATTCAGTAGTAATGATCCCAATAGGCAATAAATACAGCACTATAACCTTGATTAATAAAATTTGACTTGTCGGACTTTTGCTCAGTTCAAGACAGACAAAGGCAACCTGCTAAAGCATGTATGGGATTGTATGCATTACATATATGTGGTTCTCAGCTGAATAAAGGGAAGGGCTTAGTCTACACGTGGGTCTAGCTAAGTGCAATTCTCTGCCAAACTCTCTCCTGTGTCTTTGAATTTTTTATTACTGTGCTCTCTAACAACGTTAACCAAGCATTAGTATTATCTCTATCATCTTTTTTATTCAGGTATTACTGTTGTGAATATCCTTTTTATCCAGGAATTGCTGTGGTGACTCCAATTTTATCCAGGTATTATTACTGTAGTGACTTGCCCCTTTTATCCAGTTGTGATTATTTGTCCGTCCCATTTCTCCAGACATTACTGTTCTGTCTGTCCATTTTAGCCAGTTATTTCTGTGGTGACTGTGCTATGGTGAATGTCACGTTTTATCCAGGAATGACAATTTGTCTGCCCCCTTTTACGAGACATTACTGTTCTGTCTGTCCCTTTTGTCCAGGCATTACTGTGGTGACTGTCCCTTCTATCCAGGTATTACTGTGCCTTTTATCTAAGATATATTTATTACTGTGCTGTCTGACACAGTAATAAATATCTCTAGATAAAAGGCATTAGTATTTGCTGTCCTTTTTACCTAGGTACTACTGTTGTGAGTGGCCCTTTCCTCCAGTAGTTACCGTGATGAATATCCCTTTCATCCAGAAATTGCTGTGGTAACTCCCTTTTATCTAGAGGTGTCAACCAGGCATTGGTATTATACTGTCTGTCCCTTTTACCCAGGTACTACTGTTGCGAGTGCCCCTGTTCTCCCAAAGTTATTGTACTAAATATCCCTTTTATCCATGTATGACTGTCTGTCTGTCCCTTTCTCCAGACATTATTGTTCTGTGTTCATTTTAACCAGAATAATTGCTGTGGTGAGTGTCCTTTTTCTTTTCTTTTTTCATCAAGGAATGACCATTTGTCTGTTTCCCCTTTCACTAGACTTTACTGTTCTGGCATACAGTAGCAACTGAAAAAAATTCTCTGTTCTGTGGTCTCGAGTACATGACATATAGGAAAGGAAGCAGTGCATGATAGGTTTTGATTAACATTTATTTAAAACAATACATTAAAGAAATACACTTTCAATAATAGTGCACTTACTCTTTCTTTATTCTTGAAAAGTCGTGTAAAACACTGTCCCAAACTAGCAGAAAGTGGGCTTGACATCGGGGATAATCTTGAGGATAAAATGTTGCAGTTGAATAAGATCATACTTATCAAAAGCAACTTAGATTATTTCAGTTTTATGGCAGATAGAGATTTTTTTTATTTCTGACCATGTGTGAGAAGCATAACTCTTGCAAATGGATGTTTATAATGTCTACCACCTACAGCGATTACCATGGTGGAGAGCAAAGCCTGACAGGAATCCTAGGTGAACAGGAGATTATCCACGATCATCAGGACGGAATTCGTGGAATGAATACGTCTTCTCTTCCACATCCGAATGGCTAATTGTCCACCATCATCAGGAAATTTGCGAGATGAATACAAGATATCTTCTCTTCCACATCCAGCTAGAATGGTCGCTCAACCATGTTGGGAAATCTTGATGATCAGACATGTCCCATTTCACAACTGGGGACTGTGCAGGTTAATTAAGCAGCAGGAGGATTGATTGGTGTACTGACTTTCAGGAAGAGGACATGAGGCAGATACCCAGACAGCTCCAAGAAGTTCAGGCTAATTCCGTTGGGTATTTGACTACTTCATTGGGAAGCAACATTCCCTGGATCTGCAAGTTGATGTCTTCACACATTTTTTAGGTCAGAATCACTTTCCTAAAGCCAGTTGTACTTTGAGATGGATGTCAGGAAACACTGCAGTCACCAATGTTTTCTTGGGTGCTGACCAAGGTGCATAAGTTTCCTGGGAATGCGATGTCTTATCTGGGCATCAACAGGACCTTCTCATCATTTCCCATGGTGGGAAAACTACTTGGAAAACAGTCCAGCCAGTGAATCGCCTGTTAACTACTGCTTTTCTTTTCTTTCCTTCTTGCAAGCTTTGTGGCCAGAATGAGAGTAACAAGAAACTTTTTCCACTTCAGCCAGCACAGAAGATTAGGCTGCCCATTTGGCCATCATTGTGAATCAGCTTCCCCCGTACTAGGTTCTTTGGTGGTCTAACATCAGTATGGGTTCCTTTTTCACAAGAAACTGGGCGAGTTTGTGAGGTGCCTGAAGCTTGTCTTTCGAAGAACCTCTTGACATTGCAGGTTGGTATTCGGATCATCTGGAGGGGAAGGACGGCTGTAGTAAGTCTTCAGGGGTTTTTCCCCCCCCATTATTGCCAAACACTCTCTTACTCCTGCAAACTCTTCCTGTAGATGACATTGCAGAAGTTGATGGTCAGGGTCGGATTATCTCAACTCAATTGGCTAGTCTTTTCAGTCATCGCCATCCTGTAACTTCTCTCCCTTGGATTGATGTCACTGGCAATGGTACCTTGGAGGTCGATGTCGTCATTGGCTCAAAATTCCTGCTGGTGATCTAAATGTAGCAAACCCTCTTTTTCTCAATTTTGACATACATGTCATAGCATGCAGGCACCTCAAAATTCTCTGCCCCAGCTCACAATATGACACCGTAGGTAAAGTAGTCTTTGTAACGTTACACTTTCTTTCCTTTACCAGATTGTTCTGAGGAATGTTTTAGTATAGCCATCCTTGCCTTCTCAGAAGATCAGAGGATGTGTAACTGCTGGGAGTCATAGGACATGTGGGCGTTAGTCACTGTCTTGTTTCTCTTGTGAAGGATGATGTCACAGGGCTCTAATATCTTGCTGCCAATCATCACAACCACCTCGCTGGAGGTTGGGAAATTTATACTTCTTTCGTGCTCACCCTCAGGCTTCTTATCTGGCCTGATTCTGATCTTGCGGTTCTCTGTAGACATGAGGTCCAAGGCTGTTATGCAGATGGCAACATAGGAATGGTGCCTGTGAAAGAACTCCTGAAGATCTAGAACGATGCCTTCCTTTTGGCCTGGTATCTCATTTCAGCCTTTTCAACCTCTGCAGTTGCATCACCCTTGAAGTAAACTGGTATAGGAAGTAAGGATCTTTCAACCTCTGCAGTTGCATCACCCATAAAGTAGACTGGTATAGGAAGTAAGGATCTTCAGACTGCACGGCACACCTGACCTTGAAACTTTGAAGGTAAACATGTAGCTTTTCTTGCACATTTCCTTTGCATCAAATGACGTCATTTAGAAGTAATAGTTGTAAATTGGTCATATCTCCTGACACATGAGAATGCAGGGGATCAGGTAGACTGACCACAAAGGTGGCAAAGACACCTTACCATTATGCAGCCATTATGCAGCAAGAGTCCCATAGCCACTTTCCACTTGATTGCATTGCAGTGTTGACAACATTGTCCAACTTTCCAATGGACACACAAGGGTGCTCATGTTAACTGACATCCAGCTTGTAATTGAAAGCAGTTTTTTTTTCGAAACTCCTTGGAGTTCTGACTCCTGTGACTGTCGCCATCATGTGTCAGAAACTGGTCTCCTCCTGTTCTGGTTCTTCTGCTACTCTGGATACAGCTACTGTCATCCTCAGATCTAACAATCTGTTCTCCCTCTATGCTGGTACTTACACTGCTCTGGATGCAGCAGTTCTCGTGTTCTTGGCTTTCAGTCTGGCCTCCTCTTAATCTAATGTTTCCACCATCCTGTATGCTGTTTTCGTCCTCTGGCATCCCTCTGTTCTAGTCCTTCTGCTGCTCTGTATGCAGCTACTCTTGTTCTCAGATCTACCAGTCAGGCTTCCGTCTGTTTCAGTACTTCCACTGCTCTGGATGCAGCAACTTTTGTCATCTTGGCTTCCATTCTGACCTCCCAATATGCTGTTTTTGCCGCACTGTATGCTGCATTCTTTTGGCTCCTGAAGTTTTTGGTGGCATATTTTCTGAAAAATAATGGATCATTGTTCTAAGGTTTATAATTTTAATTTATGCACTGAAATGTGCAGGTACTTTCAAAAAGACATCAATGCCTTTACGAAATTGAGTGCTTTCAAATAATGTGAAGGTTGAAAAAATATATATATATATATAAATAATGATGCACTCCTATGTAATTGAATGCGTAATGACCCCATTTAAACTCCCCTAAGCTAGGGTGCTGGCCTAAAATCCTAGGCTTATTCTTAAACTTTTCTAATCTCTGTAAAACCATGAAAAATCCAGAAGTTGCATATATACATGTTACATGCAATCCTATAAATTCAATATGCAAATGGCCTAAGAAAACAGCCACATTTAAGCTTACCCCTAACCTGTGGTGTTGGCCTATGGTCCTAGGCTCTTTCGTAAACTCTTCCATTTCGTATAAAACCATGAAAAGAACTAAATACCTTCATATTTCACTTTTAAGATTTTTCCGACCTCAAATACAGATATTGCCTGCAATTTCGAAGCAATTAAAATTGTATTTAATAAGACCACCTTCCTACTTACCTAGCCTTGGGTGGTAGCCTAAGGTTCATGTCAGCTTACATAAATTCTCTTCCATTTTGTGTAAAACCATTCTTTTCCATCTTGTGTAAAACCATTTAAATAACTACTGAAATTGTGGATATAGATGCTGCATGCAGTCCTATGCAACTGAATATGGCTAAAAAAATAAGATTATTATTACAAATATCGCATGTAATACTATGCAATTGACATTGCAAATGTTTAAGAAAATAGCCACATCTGAACTTAAGCTTGGGTGCTGACCTATGGTATGTGCAAAACAATGAAAGTACGGTAACTAAATGCCTTCACATTTTACTTTAAAATTTGGCATCTTCAAATACAGATATTACATGCAATTCTAACCTAGGATTGCAACCTAAAGTTCATTTAAGCCTACCTAAACTTTTCCATTTTATATATAAAACCATGAAAAAAATTACTGAAATTGCATATGTAGACGTTGCATGCAATTGAATATGCAAATGGCCTATGAAGTGGATGCATTTGTACTTAGAACCCCTGAGTAAGTCATTGCATCTTTGGTGTACCCATGCATGTGCCTGGGACTTTCGAAGACGCTTGATGGGAAGATGACCCTTGTTAATAGCTCTCTTGGATTGGTGTCACTGGCGATGGCATCTTGCTCTCAGCATCCTGCACTTCAAAAGGTGGTTCTCTTCCCCAGCTCACAACCTGAGATTGTAGGTACTATAGTCTTGTGACAACACTTTCCTTCCTTCGCTGGTTGCCCGATTGGTTTGAGGAACGTTGAAGTTGTAATTGCCCTCACCTTGCCAGTAGATCAGAAGAAACTGCAGGCAGTTGTAGAACTAGTAGGTGTCAGCAATTCTAAACTGTTTGGATGTTCTTGAGAAGGACAAGATCATGGGGCTCGAAGTTATTCTGACCATCACCATGGTACTTCCACTGCAAAGGACGCAGCAATTCTTCTCTTTTCGTTTTCCAGTCTGGCCTCCCTCTGATCTGATGTTTACTTCACCCTGTATGCTGCATTCCGTTTTGGTTTCTCAAGACTTTGGCTCAACAGAAGGCAGTTTCTTTGATGGCATTATTTTCTGAAAAATAATTGGATCTTTGTCAGTTTACAAATAATTCTGATGTGACTTTACAAATAATTTTATTTTGTGTATTTAAATGTGCAGGTATTTTCTAATAGGCAATACCTTATTAATTTCAAAATTTAGTGCCTCCAAATATTGCAGGTATAAATGTTGCATGCAATCCTAAATAATTGAATATCCAAATGTTGCATGCAATCCTATACAATTGAATATGCAAATGGTAACCACATTTTTACTTACTTAGCTAGAGTGCTGGCCTAAGGTCCTAGGCTCTTACCTAAACCCTTATATTTCGTGTGAAACCATGAACTAACTAAATACCTTTATCACTTGAAGAATTACTTAGAGTTGCACGCAATTAAAATTGCATTTAAAATTACCCATCTTCCTACTAACCTATTCAAGGTGGTAGCCTAAAGTTCATGTCAGCCTACAAAAACTCTTCCATATTGTGTAAAACCATGCAAATAACTAGTGAAATTGCATACATAGATGTTTCATGCAATCAAATACAATTGAATATGCAAATGGCTGAAAGTAAGAGATTAAAAGGCAAATATGTTACATGCAATAATATGCAGTTGCAAATATAAATGTTGCATGCATTACTATACAACTGAATATGCAAATTCTGCCATTTTGCGTGCAATAAGGAAGATAGCTAAATACCTTCAGATTTGTATGAAATTCTATGCAATTTAATATGCAAATGGAGCAGAAAGAAGGCCACATTTGAGCTTACCCTTAAGCTTTTGTGTAAAACCATGAAAATGACTACTAAAATTGCATACATAAATGTGGCATGCCATCCTATGCCATTGAATATGCAAAGGGCCTAAGAAAAAGGCCACATATGAACTTAAGAGACCCCCTAAGATAGGGTCCTGGCCTAAGATCCTACCCTCTTACCCAAACTCTTCAGTTTCGCATAAAACCATGGAAATAATTGCAGAAATTGAATATATAGATGTGACAATAAATCCTGTACAACTGAATATGCAAAAGGCCAACGAAAATGGCTGCATTTTAACTTATCACTAAGCTAGGCAGCTGGCATGAGGTCCTAGGCTCTTATCTATTCTCTACCATATAGTGTATAACCATGACAATAAATACTGAAACTGCAAATATAGACATGGCTTACAGTCCTATGCAATTGAATATGCAAAGAACCCAAGAAAAAGGCAGCATTTGAACTGACCCATAAGGTGCTAGCCCAAGGTCGTAAAATCTTAACCCAACTCTAAGATTTAGTGGAAAACCATGAAAATAATAAAATACCTTCATAGTTCAAATACAAATATTCCATGCAATCCTATGGAACCAAGTATACAAACGGCCTAATAAAAAGGCTACATTTGAACTTACCCTAAATGGTGCAGGCCTAAGAACCTTGGCTCTTGCCTAAAGTCTCACATTTTCTATAAAGCCATGAAAATAACTACTGAAATTGCATATATGGATGTGGCATGCAATCCTATGCAATTGAATATGCAAAGGCCTAAAAAAAAGGCTGCATTAGAACTTCCCTTTAGGCTAGGATGCTGTGTAAGGTCTTAGCTCTTACCTAAATGCTTTCATGTAAAACCAAGAAATTGACAACTGAAATCGAATTTAGAGTTGTTGCATGTAATCATATGTAATTGAATATGAAAGGCCCCACTTACCCCTAGGCTTGGGTACTAGCGTAAGGTCCTAGGCTCTTAATTCTAAAACTCTTCAATTCGTTAAAACCCTGAAAATAACCACCTTTATATTTCACCTTATCTGAGATTTGGCACCTTCAAATGCAAATATTGTATGAAATCCTATTTAATTTAATTTGCTAAGGCCTAAGGAAAAGGTCGTATTTGAACTCACCCTTAACCTAGGGTGCTGACCTAATGCCCTAAACTCATACCAAAATCTTTTTGTGTAAAACTATTTGAATTACCACTGAAGTTGCATATATAGACATGTCATGCAATCCTATGCAACTGAATATGCAAAGGGGCTAAGAAATAAAACACATCTGAACTTACCCCTAAGTTATGGGGCTGACCTAAGTTCCTATGTTCTTACTTAATCTCTTCTATTTTATGTAAAACCATGAATAAATTACTTAAATTGCATATATACGTGTGCCATCCAATCCTATGCAAAGGGATTAATAAAAAGGCTGCCTTTGAACTTACCACAAGGCCTGATGCTCTTACCTAAACTTTTCCATTTCGTGTAAAACCATGAAGATATGTACTGAAATTGCACATATAAACATTACTTGCATTCCTATGGAATTGGAAATGCAAAGGGCCTAAGAAAAAGGCCCCATTTTAACTTACCAATAAGCTGGGGGGTGCTGGCTTAAGGTCCTAGGCTATTATCTAAACTCTTCCATTTTGTGTAAAACCGTGAAATTAACTACTGAAATTGCCAATATACATTTGGCATGCACTCCTATGCAATTAAAAATGCAAAGGGCTTAAGAAACAGGCATTTGAAATTGCCCCTAAGCTAGCGTGCTGATGTAATGCCCTTTACATAATCTCTACCATTTCGTGTAAAGCCATGAAATATTGATATTACATATATAGACATGGTGTGCAATTTTATGTAATTGAAAATGCGCAAGGCTGAAGAAAAAGAAGGCTGCATTTGAATTTAGGACCCCTAAACTATGGTGTTGGACAAAGGTTCTAGATTATTACCTAAACTGGTCCATTTTGTGTAAAACCATGAAAATTACTGAAACTGCACATCCTAAGCAATCACAAATGCAAAGAGTCTAAGAAAAAAGCCACATTTCAACTTACCCCTAAGTTAGGATGCTGGCCTAATGTTGTAGCCAAATGCATAAATTATTCCATTCAGTTTAAAACCATGAAAATAACTACTTAAATTCCATATATATAAATGTGGCATACAATGCCATGCAAATGAATATGCAAAGGGCTTAATAAAAATAAATTATGCATTTGCACTTACCCCCTAAGTTCTGGTGCTGGCTTAAGGTCCTAGGCTCTTCCTAAACTTGCAACTCGTGCAAAACCATGAAATCATATGCAGTTGAATTTGCAAAGGGCCCAAGAAAAAGGTTGCATTTCAACTTAACCCTATGCTAGGATACTGGCGCTGGCCTAATATTCCTAGACTCTCACCTAAACTCTTTCATTTTGTAAAGCTATGAAAATAACTACTGAAATTGCTTATATAGAAGTGGCATACAATTCTACACTATTGAAAATGCAAGGAGCCTAAGAAAAGGGGACATTTAAACTTACTTACCCATAATATAGATTGCTAGCCTAAGGTCGTAAGCTCTTACCTTAATTCTTCCATTTAATGCAAAATCATGAAAAAAACTACTGAAATTGCATATATATAGACTTAACATGCATGCAATCCTATGCAACTGAATATGGAGAGCGCCTAAGAAAAAGACTGCATTTGAACTTCCCTTTATCTATGGTGCAGGCCTAAGATATGATATTGTTATGATACAAAGTTTGTTCATACTTACCTGGCAGATATATATATAGCTGTATTTTCTGAAGTCCGACAGAATTTTAAAAACTTCCGACACACGCAGTGGTCGGCCAGGTGGTTAGTACCCATTCCCGCCGCTGGGAGGCGGGTATCAGGAACCATTCCCATTTTCTATTCATAATTTTTATTTCCACTGTCCCCTGAGGGGAGGTGGGTGGGTACTTGATTATATATATCTGCCAGGTAAGTATGAACAAACTTTATTGTATCATAACAATATCATTTTGTTCATGAAACTTACCTGTCAGATATATATATAGCTGAATCCCACCTTTGGAGGTGGGAAGGGACGAATAGAAGGATTTTGGGAAACAAATGCATGCAAGATGATTTACATCTTGGTTCCACCTGTTAGCATAGCTGGCTTCGTGGTTACTGCCACGTAAGTCTGCTTGTGCTACTAGAGTTGCCAGCGAGGTAGAGACCTATATAGCTGGTGCACTCCAGATTGATCTGTCAACAGGGGGCGAGACCACGACGTGACTAGACCATATTGACCATACCATGAGGGCTAAGAAGTAAAATAAATATATATATATATATCTATATATAAATATATATCACCACCTGACCACCTAGCCAAAGTTAAGGTGTGTTAACTAAGGCTTAAGAGTTAAGAAGTCGCCGTTGTCGGCGACTCAACAACTAAATTAAGAGCTCTTCCTAACCATTTTCTACAGGATAGGATGAGTGGTACTTCTTGCCCCCAAGATTGTGTCTGCAGAGACGTATGGCCCTAGCGAGCAGCAGATCTCATATGCCATCTTCACATCTCGCAGGGAGTGTGAAGTGAACACAGAGTTGCTTCGCTAAAACATGGTACTCAGGATGTTGCTGAGTGCCATGCTCTGTGAAAATGCTTCCGAGGCCGCGCCCTCACCTCGTGAGCATTCAGATAAAAGATTTCAAATCTTTGTGCAAACACAATGAAGGAGCATTTTTGAAAGAACTCCTTAACACTAAAGCCAGGCTGTTCTTCGATATGGGCAAGTCTGGTCTTTTTCGGAACACTGCAGATTGCCCGATTGTAGACTTCGACTTTGAGTTTTATGTAGATAAAACTTGAGAGACCCGACAGGGCACAGGACTCTCTCTGGCTCCTGCCCACTAACTTGTGCCATCCTTGCTTCCAAGCTCCTGGCCCAAGGACAAAACGGGTTACCATTCTTAGGCCACAACGGAAGGGTTAGAGAGCACACCGCCTTGTGTTCTCTAAAGCCAAAACTTGTGACGATGGCTTAAAATCTCACTAACCCTCTTTGTCGTATCTAGGGTGGTTAGAAGAAGGCCTTCCTGATCACATGCAAGAAGTTAACAGGTAGGAGAGGTTCGAATGCTTTGACATCAAGAACTTCAGAACTACGTCTAAGTTCCATATTGAAAGCTTCGATCTGGGACATGCACATTCAGTCCGTCTGTACTAAAGTCAGGTGACCGACCAGTTGACCAGTCAGACGAATCAAGGACAGCAAGGCTGTACCCTGAAGACCATAAGGCACTATTCTTCGCTGAAGGATGAGTGTCTGGACTGCCTGGGCGATTCAATCTAAGCAAACCTTGGGGGTGTATCAACGCAACCCAACGTCGTCAGCGAATCAACTCCTGACTCGAGCTTCTGGTGCCAGGAGAAAGGAGCGAGGAGCAAAAAGGCGATTCAGTCCCGAAGGAAGAATGCCTGACAGTCCAACCTGGTCTCATGTTACACGATCATCGGGGGTGTATAAACGCAACCGACTTCGTCAACAAGAAACTCAGGGCTACTATATGTCGCCTGATCTCGCACGAGTGTCTGACTCCGAGAAACAGGTGAGACAAAAAGTAGATGGTGAGCGAGGTTCGAGATTCCACAGAACTCAAAGATCGTGAAGGGCTTTGTTGTTTGACAGACGCAAATCTCTGAGCCCAAAGGCCGTCAACAACATATTTGCGTATTCTTTAATAGTTGTGACTGCCAGCTTATCCCATTCTTCAGACGGAAATGGAAGACGGTAATCTTATTCCTGTCAACATCTCGATAGTCTGAACGTAGTCAGACTCAGAGCGGAGAGGTTATAGGTACCTTTCGAGTTAGAGTAGACCGACTCTCTCGGAAAAGGTCCTTGGAAAGTGAACTAGGAAGTATGTGACCTCGTGAATCCAGGATCCTGAAGGCCAACATGGGGCGATCAGCGTCATTGTCGCTCCCTGTGACGTCATAAATCCTCTTATTACATTTCCTAAGCGATTGAAAAAAGGGGAAAAGAGACTAAATATCCATCCCCGTTCAATATCATAGGATGGCGTTTAATGGTACCGATCCCGGATCGAGAATAAGGGAACAGAGAATAAGGGAGCAGAGAAGAAGAAGCCTCTTCGTCCTCAACATATCGAAGAGAAGAATGAAAGGGCGTCCCTAAAGTCTCCACAACTCTCAACTTACTTCTAAAGAAAGATTCCACTCGGAAGTCAATAGTTGCTGCCGTCGATCGAGACGATTCGTACGGACTTTCGCAATCCGGTAACGAACCTCTAGAGGATCGTTACATTCTACACCTGTTGTTATAATAGGCTTTCTCGTAAACTCGAACAGGGACCGAGAGAAGATACTTCTTAAGATATGAGAGAGCTGTGGAATATCAGAGTTGATCTGGACCACTGGTTCCCAAAACTCGTTACGAGGACTGGAGGGACTACCGAATCGCTTTTACTTCTTTCAGATTAAGATCCAGGACATCTGAAACCCTATCCAGATGTCCGGCACCTTCTTTCTATCACCTCAGGTGATAAACGCACTGAGAGATGTTCAGAATCATTCCTAGATCTTGAATAATATTTCAGTTTTCCCGGTAGGAAAAAACTGTGGTCTGAATTGCAGTCTATTCGGGGAAACAAACTTCTTCAGGAAGGAAATGGTCCCCAGCAAGCTCATCCATTCCCTCCCGAGTATGCTTACTTCCCTAATAAGGCTGCGCTTTGCCTAAGCAGGAGAGCATATAAAAGTGCAATGTTGCGGTAGACTCTTAGTTCTATACCGTGCGGTAACGAGCACCGAAAGGATTAAGAGATAACTCTGTTGAACATAGTAAGGCAAAACGAATGCAACGTTTATTCATTCACGTAAGAAATCCCCTCAATCTTAGGCTAAAGTCCGTGATTGTAGGGCAGAGTTACAGTTAGTCAGTCAATCCCGCAGGAGAGACGTAACCGCCAGCACAGAGATACGGTTAGTCAGTCAATCCCGCAGGAGAGAGAGACGTAACCTACGGCGCATGACAGCGCCCGATCTGTTACTGGCTCGGTTGGACTGGAAGACAGACACAGCGTGACAGCAGCAGCCAGCAGCTTACGAACGTCGTCTCTTAACTTTATGTCTGGGTTGCCAGCTACCCTATTCTACGAAGAAATAGTCCTTATTTTTTGAGCCGAAAGACTCTCAAGCTGGTATATTTAAGCGAAACAGAAAACGCTAAATATATAGATGCGTTTGTGTCGTCAGAACACTACCATACAACGGTAAAAGATAAATCGGAAACTCCTGGAAGGCTGCAGGGAGTAACGATTAAATGTCCTTAAAATAGACAATAGACCTCTCGGTTGCCATCCGAAGAGGTAACTACAGCAAGCGTATATGACTTGAACCAACCAGAAGTAAAATAACGCAAGGCAAAATATGAAATTATATCACAAAGTTTGTTCATACTTACCTGGCAGACATATATATAGCTGAATTCGGAAATACAGCTACCTACATATCTGACAGGCAAGTTTCATGAACAAAACTTAAGAGAAATCGAAGCAGTCAGCTCAAGCTTCTTATGTTACTGGACATAAGCGTTCATTGACGCAGTCTACAAGTCTATTTCTTGTACGAGTCTGCGAATGACGAATGAGAGCTCTTCCGAATCTTGTCAATACGAGCTTATTCGCTTACGCAATATCAAGTTAATGAGATGTTTGTCAATGAGAACTAACCCATTTACGGGACAAAGAGATATTTTGTCAATGAGGGATACCCACTTACTTGACAAAACGAAAGTATATTGTCAATGGGGGAAAGTCATGAAGAATTGACAAAACGTAATCCAGGGAGTCAAGCATTTAATTTTTTCGATTCCCGTCTCAAACGAGGAAGGGGCAAGAATCCTGTTAAGAGACTGGGCTTACGGCAGGTAGAACGACGATGTTCAATTCGGCAGCGTAGTCCCGACTAGAAACTAACAAAATAATCATCTGAAAAACCCTTTCAGATGGGCTAAAAAGCTTGCAAAATTATCCTGGGAAGAGGAAGAAACTCTCCAACCAGCTTCCTCTCCCGTATCACAACAAATGCCTGCTAAAGCTTAAAATTTATTGGCAGTATGGCAAAGGAAGTCCTGTCTTGCGCTTCCTGAAGAGCGTCCTTTTGATGAGTGTACTTTGCAAGAATCCCACTGAACGTTGCCGAGAGTCCTGACGTGCAGGACATCGAGCCTTACATCAACCCGTAACTGCCTTATCGCAAAGTCTTGACTGCGGTAGTGGCAACTTAAATTTATTGCCGAATGGCAAAGGTTGCGGTAGAGCAAACGAGATCTTTCCCTTGAGCTTTCCTTAACTCCATCCACCTATGCGAAAAGCAATATTAATTGACAGAGACCTCTTGAATTCACGAAACCCGATGTCTTGCTGGGTTCGAAAGAAGAAGTTGTCTGTTCACTTTAAACGTTCCTCCGAAGCACTGCCTACTTCACATTCTTTGCAGGTGAGGTAGAAGGTATCACCGGAGGTAGAGGTAAACATTCTTTAGGCCCATATCTGAAACAAGAGCTTGAAGAGTTCAACAGTCTTTCAGCCAGGCGACACACCTGGCGTGCGCTGGTGCACGCTCGGCGTCACTGGCGCGCGCTCGGCGTCCACTGGAACGCGCTCTGCGTCCACTGGAGCGCGCTCGGCGTCCACTGGAGCGCGCTCGGCGTCCAACCTGGCGCGCACTTGGCGTGCACCCAGCGCGCGCCTGGAGTCCATCCGAGCGTCCCGGGCGGTACGCTCTCAAAAGCTTCCTGCTTACTATGACTTCTTTTACGTATTTCTCGGTGGAAAGACGGACACGAGTTCAGGCGACGTTCGCCTTCTTACTTCTCACTGAAACGCATAACGAGAGAGAGAGAGACGTGAAGCGTCCTCTTCTATAAAGCTTCTATTTAGAGGGCGCGAGTCCTTCCGAAAGCTCAACCCCTGCATGGGGAGGACGCTTCGGAGGACGAGAAGCAATCTTTCAGGATTCGTGCACGCGCACGCACTTTGGCAGTCTGGGGATTTTCATCAGAAACTGCCGAAGGCACGCCAGATCGGTGGGGGTTCCTTGTAACCCTCCTTAGGGCTTTCGACATGCTCCCGTCCCCGGGTCCTGGGAGTCAAGCAGAGGTCCCGGCCTAGAGGCGAAACGAGGCCGATCTGACGCACCCTCCACTACACAAGGGGTATCACTGCACTTCTGCACTTCACTTTTACTCTCTAAAGCAAGCACTTTCGATTCTAAGATACGAATCGAAAGAGTATCAGAGAAAGGGTAATTCCTCTACAGACACTGCTTAGGGCCCGAAGGAAACACTGCAGGGTTAGGAGTAAACAATTACAGAAGTAGCACTTCACAGCAATGAAGGAGAGCGAGCACCTCTCGTAGACATATTCATA
This sequence comes from Macrobrachium nipponense, assembly GCF_015104395.2. Lineage (NCBI taxonomy): Eukaryota > Metazoa > Arthropoda > Malacostraca > Decapoda > Palaemonidae > Macrobrachium > Macrobrachium nipponense. Next base: position 41,433,651 of record NC_061110.1, on the reverse strand, counting down.
GCCCGTAGGCCATACTACAGGGTTAGGCAAAATAAAGTCTACAGGAAGGTTAGCAGGTTCACTACCCTGACTTTTGTTACTGATTAATTGCGTACATACGAATCATACGTCTTCCTTATGGAATTAGACATGTTTACTGATTAATTGCGTACATACGAATCATACGTCTTCCTTACGGATAGACAAAGTCTACACTCCTTACATGACAAATCTCAACAAAGAAGCAAGACCCATACCCTCGTACATACCAAGTGCGGATCTACCGAAGCTTTCGGTAGCCACACCCTATCTTTGCAGACAACCCCGTCTGAAAACTAGCCTAACTAGATTCAGATATTTTATGCAAAAATGAATCAAATTCAAATCAATTTAAGATAGCGTATGCCTAGCCACAAATCCCACAAATCCAAGTAAATAATCAAAAGACAATTAGGATACTTAGCGGCAATGAAGTTTCCAAAATCCTAAGACGGAGGTACTGAAAACAGGTGTTTTCAGCACCAGCGACAGAAAAATTAGGAATAGAAAATGGGAATGGTTCCTGATACCGCCTCCCAGCGGCGGGAATGGGTACTAACCACCTGGCCGACCACTGCGTGTGTCGGAAGTTTTTTAAAATTGTCGGACTTCAGAAAATACAGCTATATATATATCTGACAGGTAAGTTTCATGAACAAAATGGGCTTTTACCTAAACTCTTCCATTTTATGTAGAACCAAGAAAATAACTATTGAAATTGCATATATATACAAGGCATGCCATCCTATGCAAAGGGCCCAAGAAAAAGGTCACATTCGAACGTACCACTAAGCTAGATTGCTGCTCTAACGTCCTAAGCTTTTACCTAAACTCTTCCATTTCATGTAAAACGGAGAAAATGGTGAAATTGGATGTACAGATGTGGCATGCAATCCTATGCAATTGAATCTGCAAAGCTTCTAAGAAAAAGGCTGCATTTAAACCTACCCCTCAACTAGGGTGCTGGTCCAATTCTTAGGTTCTTAGCTAAACTCCCTTTTTATGTCAAGCCCTGAGATTTACTACTGAAATTGCATATACAGGCGAGACTTGCAATCCTAAGCAATTTAATTTGCAAAGTACTAAGAAACATGCTGCATTTGAGCTTACCCCTAATCTAGGGTGCTGGCCTATGGTCATAGGCTCCTACCTTTTGTGTAAATCTATCAAAATAACTGCTGAGATTGCATATGTAGACGTGACATGAAATCGTATGCAATTGAAAATGCAAATGGCCTAAGAAAAAGGTCGCATTTGAACTTGCTTAAGCTCGGGTGCTGGGCTGTCCTAGGCTCCTCCTTTCTCTCTACTATTTCGTGAAAATAAATGGTGAATACAGACGTGGACTGGAATCCTATAAAATTGAAAATACAATGGGCCTAAGAAAAGGTTGTATTTGAACTTAGCCACTAAGCTTGAGTGCTCACCCAACTTCCTCGGATCCCAGCTAAATTCTACCAATATGTGTAAAACCATGAAAATAACTGCAGAAATTGCATATTTATGCATGACATGCAATCCTAGGCAAATGAATATACAATGCACTTAAGAAAATGACACACTGGAACTTACCACTAAGCAAGGTTGCTGGCCTCAAGTGCTAGGCTCTTACCTAAACTCTTCCCTTTCGTGTAAAACCATGGGAATAATTACTGAAATTGCATGTACATATACAGCATGTAATGCTATGCAATTGAAAATGCAAAGGTCCTAAGAAAAAGGCCATATTTGAACTTACCTACCCCTAATGATGGCCTACTGTTCTAGGCTTTTACTTAAACTCAATCATTTTGTGTAAAAACATGAAAATAAATACTGAAATTGCATATATAGTCTTGGCATACAATCCTATGCAATTAAATATGAAAAGGTCCTAAGAAAAAGGCTGCATTTGAACCTACTTCTCAGCTAGGGTGCTAGTCAAAGTCCTAGGCTCTTACCTAAACTATGTTTTGCTCCTAACCTATTTTGTCAAGCAATGAAAGCACTCGAGAATTTGCTTATATAGACATGGCATGCAATCCTATGCAATTGAATATGAAACTAAGATACGTTGCTGGCCTAAGGTCCATGGCTCTCACCCAAATCCTATACAATTGAAAATGCCAAGGCCCTAAGAAAATGCTGCATTTTCGGTAATTCTTCAGAAGCAGTCCGCACTGGATATTAAAATAAATAATCACCTACATGGAAAGAGCATGTGAAAAGCAATATAAAAAGCATAGTCATTATATGAGAGATTGAAGGGGGTGGAATTAAATGAGCTTGATAAGTTTTTACCTCGAATTTTTCCTAAGTCGGGAGAGGTGTTTCCTCTACGGTAATGTTTACTTTTAATGAGCCCTCTAACTTATTTTCTGACGCAAAACAACCAGAAAGGAGTGCTTTGCAGCAATAATAATTGGGAGCACCTACTGATTCGCGGGCCCACTCGACCGCCGACCGAAATCGGCGGAAGAACACCAAAGCCAATATGGCGGCGATACCAAAACAACAACAAACAAAGTAATGAGCGACTACATATCGGCGACCATCGATTTATGTTTGTGCTGTCAGTAAGGCCGTAGCGGAACGGCGCTTCGCGCCTTATCCGCAAATTTAAAGATTCTTGGCAAGCACGGCATGTACGGCAAGAGGTAATATTGCGCTGCGCGCGCTACCCACAGGGTTTACAGTAAGGCTACTTACCGTGGCAGATAGATTTGGGTGTCGCATCGCTTACGCCGACGTCCTTTCGTCACTACAGTGCGATATCACCCAAAGGCGTTCCTGTTGTAGTCGATCCGACAAATAGCTGCACAACACTCGCAGTTTTTTTGGCTGAAGAATTAAATTATGTCTCTGAGCATATTCAATCACAACTTCTTTACCACCACCACTATACAAATAATGATAAAATTCACAGTAACCCACATTGCACTGCAAACAATCTGTAGGAAATCGAAGGTCTCAAAGTCAAAATTAATGCCAGAAGAAGGGCCAGCCACTACCTCTGCCATAGCTACAGGAAGTCAATATGCCGGTTTTTGCTTCATTTTTCGAGTATTCAGTCAAACAAGGATACCAGTGGACACTGGACAGCTAACTTTATTACTCCGCTGAAATGCTAGTGAAACTTAGTTTTCGACTAAAGTCGTTCGTAATTGGTTATGAAACCCATGACGTCATAACGATGTCACACCTCTCAGCCAATAATGAGTACTGGAACTGCTTTTGTTTCCGTAAGAAAGTAAGTTAGAGGGCTCATTAAAAGTAAACATTACCGTAGAGGAAACACCTCTCCCGACTTAGGAAAAATTCGAGGTAAAAACTTATCAAGCTCATTTAATTCCACCCCGTTCAATCTCTCATATAATGACTATACTTTTTATATTGCTTTTCACATGCTCTTTCCATGTAGGTGATTATTTATTTTAATATCCAGTGCGGATTGCTTCTGAAGAATTACCGCATTTTCAGTTACCCCTTACAGGTATTTCACTTTATCCAACATTTGGCGTCTTCAAATACAAATATTGCATACTATTCAAAGCAATTGAATTCCGCCTTCTACCTGACTCCATCTTAGGGTCCCATGACCTTAATTCATAAACACATTTTAAGGAGGGCGAACCCTATAAAATGTTTGTATGTTTGCAAATAGCAATGGTTAAAAGCGAGCGACATGTATATGGCGGCCTCAAGTCAGTTTGAAGTCACCCCAAAACCTAAACACAAGGCCCAAGAGGACTCCTTTTAAATGCCTTCACATTTAACTTTATCTAAGATTTGACGAATTTAAATACAAAATTACAAATACCATTTCTTACCTTTATCTCTATGGATGCAGTAAACTGATTATAGGGTTTCCACAAAAGGGGTAGATGCGTCACGACTTCCACAGCTTGATTGGAGCTGTTCCAGTGATGGTGGAAGAAAGGTGTTCCGAACTTCAGGTAATGCTGTAGACAGTAGGTGTTCCAATAATGCTGGCGGTGTTCCAGTAATGCTTTATTTAGCAAGCAGTATCCTTATATCCCTTTATAACATTCCCTGACATTATTGATAAGTTAATAATAGTTATTTATGTCTAATAATTATTATCTACATTATTATCGACATCTACTAATGAAAATAACGCCTTTAAATAAGGAAGGCAATGCATTTTCTAAATTTATTTTCTCTAGGCTTTGATGCATAATGAAAATAACGTCTCAGTTCTTGACGTTCTTCACATTAGTAATCAATCACTTAATGAACGGAAAATCATCGATAAGGAATTACATAATTATTATTCATTTACATACAATAATAACTAATCATTACCCCAATAATGCCGAATAAACAGTATTTCAAAAATGTTAAAAAGTATTTGGATGTAGAAAACTGGATTATGACTTCCATAGAGACTGTTGGACAGTTGGAGGTATTCCAGGAAAATCTAATTCTTATATCCTCTTCATTACTGTCTGTCTGTCACGGAGGTACTGGTTTGAAACATACCGTAATTGTTATGTCAAATGATGGCTATTTTCCAAATTATGTCTATAGTTATATATATATATATATATATATATATATATATATATATATATATATATATATATATATTAGGTACAGTGGTTGAGTTCCCCCCTATTTGCATTCAACACGAGTCATAGGAAGGGATTTTTAAATTTCCTACAAAATGTCTTTTCACAAACTTTTTGTCTTTGCAGCTCCAACCTGTTCTGTAAACCAGCAAATTCATCAAGTATTTTTCCAACTTCTCAAAGGTGAACATACTGAATATTTTATCATGACAGTCGTAAGTACAATGAATAAGTACAATGAATATGTACCCATTTACCGAAAAATGAAATCGCGTTTGTTAAAATGTATGCGAATCTTATTGTATGGGATGCATCTGGGAATTATTGAATCCCTACGGAGATGATTTTTGGCTGAAAATGAAATGACGTACATAGTAATAAATTGTTTTTTTTTCGAGTATGTAATGAGGAAACAAAACATCAGGGAGAATTATGATTCATGGCAAAAATACCCAAGAGAGAAAACATTACTAAATACAGTATATGGGTACCGATTCATTGCACTTATGGCTGCCATGATAAAATTTTCAATATATTCACCTTTAAGAAGTAGATAAAATACTTACGAGTAAATCTGATGGTTTAAATATATACATTTGCATACATATGTACACACACACAAACATATATATATATATATATATATATATATATATATATATATATATATATATATATATATATATACATATAAATATATATTATATGTGTGTGTGTGTGTGTCATGTATACATATGCTTGTAAATGTATATATATAAACCATCAGATACACTCTTAAGTATTTTATCAACTTTTTAAAGGCGAATTTATTGAATATTTTATCATGACAGCCACAAGCGCAATGAGTCTGTACCCATATACTGTATTTAATAATGTTTTCTCTCTTAGGTATCTTTGCCATGAATCGCAATTCTCTCTGTTTTGTTTCGTCATTACATACTCTGAAAAAAAGTTTTTTGCTCTATGCGTCATCCCATTTTCAGCCTAAAATCATCTCCAGAGTGATTCAATTATTCCCAGATGGATCCCATTCAATAAGTTTCGTACCCATTTCAACAAACGCGATTTCATTCTTCGGTATATGGGTACATATCCATTGTACTTACGACTGTCATAATAAAATATATTCTGTATGTTCAACTTTAAGAAGTTGATAAAATACTTGGAGATAAATTTGTTGGTTTATAGAACAGGATGGAAGTTGCAAAAAAAAAAAAATTTGTGAACAGATTTTGTAAGAAACTTAAAAATCCCTTCCTTTAGCTCGTGTTGAATATGAGAAGGGGGTTAACTCACCCACTGTGTATTCCTCTTAGATATGAAAATTAAATGGAAAATTTTAATGAATGGTAGGTAATACAACGTTGGTTGATGTCGGTGGAGTGTTTTCAGTTGAAATGTAAATTTTAAGATAACCCATTGAGTGTTATGTCACTTTTGCTGCTTCCCAATTTTACGTATTTATATAAAAGTGAATAGAGAATGAAGAGAAGGCCTAGACTGGATTACCGACGGAAACTTTACGAACTTGAAATACTCAGTTAATGGAAATTCATAAAGCTTGCTTGATAGAATGGGGAGAGAAGGAATTAAAGAAACTATCTAGGACACTGACAAGAAAAAAGACAAAGTAGGTACAAAAAGGACGAAAATTTATTAATACTAGAAGAAAAAATGAAGAATGATATTGGTTCTTTCAATTATTTTGGAGCAATAACAACACCTCCCCCCCACACAGCGGATGAAACTCCATATGACAACATGGATATAGGTTAATCTGGTATTATCTGAATTCCAATGCAGACTGGGATTTTGATATAACAGTGAAACTGTACGTACAAAGGAATTTTTTCATTTAGCGATAAAAGTCTGAAAGTATGTTAGGTATTAGGAATCAGGTGGTTAGGGACTACGGAAATTTAGTGATTATATAGAAAGGGATGACTTGGTCATGTTCTTGACGCATTGTCCCGGGAGAATAGTATGTATGTCAGCCAGGTCTCTTTGTCAGCAGTAAGAAAGTTTGTCAACCAAGCTACTCACTCAGCAGTAAGAAAGTGTATCAGTAAGGTTTCTCTGTCAGCAATAAGAGAGTATATCAGCCAGGTTTGTCTGTCAGGAACAAAATCGGGATGACTTAGACCTACTGTGATACTGAAGGCTTGATGCGTTTGGGATTTGTGGAAAGACATGGGTAGTGGAGTATTTATACGGTAAGATTATATATACGAGTATACTTCTATGTATTATATATATCTATTATATATATATATATATAATGTATCTGTATGATGTATATATATAATATGTATATGGGTATATTGTAATAGGTATATATATATATATATATAATATATATATATTATATATATATATAAGTTTTTATATAAATATATAGTTATATATATATATAGTTATATATATTATATATTACTATATATATATTAATTATATTATCTATAATAATATATATATGCGTGAGTGAGTGTGTGTAAATGTAAATATGTTTGTATTCGACGCCTAAGGCCTGCACTTAACTCAGAGAGCATATCTCCAGTTGCTCCGTCCTCTCTGACAATTATCTTTGCATACATTTCCTTGTGGAGGAACGTTTCTTGACATCCGTACATTTCATGATGCTTCTTTTACTCACTTTACATTTCTTCTTGTGTGTTCTTTTCCATCATCATATTATAAACGTGTATTTCTTGTTGTGCAGCTTCATTTAAAATGATAATTTCCTTCGTTAGATATATTTCTTTGACACCATCTTTGTATTTTAACACAGCCTTCACTTCCCACTTTCAGCCCTAAACCATTTTCTGAGATTTTAATTCTAAGAGATATCCGCACATCCTTCCTACAAAGCTTAAATGCATTTACAGTTTCTCTCCAACGCTGTTGAGGCGATCAACAAAGCTTTGTAACTAACGTGTATAATATATATATATATATATATATATAATATATATATATATATATATATATATATATATATATATACTCGTACATATAATCTATTCATATTTGTTGAATCCCTGTGAAGAGAACTACCGTAAGATTAGACTTTTCAATCGCCTAAACAGCTGGCTCATTATCGCTTGTTGAATAACTAACACTTGCCATTCATACCACATCTTTCACTCACTTTTCGAGTCATTGATATTGAAGTTCTTCCTTTCTAGTAACTTTATGACGCCATCTATCGAGGTCTTTCACATTTTCGTATACGTTTTCCTCCAAATAATCGAAGCTCTTTATCGTTTCCCCTGCTTGTCATATTCCACTTTTTCCTTAAGCGCTATTCCATCTTCACTAGTTCTTTGAGTCTACGTTTCCTACACTTTCCGACTCTTCTTATACCACGCATGCTATCCAAACAGTTCATAGTAACAGCTTTAACCGTTTATCTTTCCTTTCTATTCAGCATTCTTACATCAGGTCCATGCGAAAGATTCTACGTAAGAATTCCTTCATATACTCGTATACTAACTTTAGCAACTGTAGAGATTCCGAGCTGACGCCCTATCACTTACGCACATCCTGCTTCCGTAATATGTGACTCACCCCTACTTTCATCCTGTTATCATGTGTCATATTTATCTGAAGTATCTATAATGATGACTGCATCTACTAGTTTACCACTGTCCATACTGGCATTTGTCCTGGATTTCATATACTTTCATTACTTTACTCCTACTCACATTTACATGCAACTTCCTCCTCTTCCAAAATCTTTCAAAAGTATCCGTTAGAATCTTTTAGTTTTCCTTCATTATCCCTAATCTTTACTGTATTGCCTGGAACTATTGACCATTCAACACTGTTTACAAGCCCATTTTTATCACACAGTTTTTACAAAAGTCTGCAATTCGTGCTCTGATTTTTTTCTCTTTCTGCAGCACACCTCAAATAAAGATATTAAACAGTCTTGAACTATTCTGACACCAAACTATTCACTCTGTACAGATTATGATGCATGTTTCATATCCATCATATGAACGTTTTTAGTGACACAAAGTAGCCTGTTTCATCTGTCTTCAAGCTTCTTATTTAATTGTTTAATAACAAATGCCATTTTTGTTGAGTAAACCCAATCTTTCCAGCATCAAATATTATTTGAATTGTCTAACTCTCTCAGTTACATTCCGACAAGATACTCTTACTGGTATAATATGTAAAGTTAGGTCTGAGTCTTCTCAATCACTTTTACCAAACGGAAATCTCGTTCATTCATTTGGGACCTTTCCTTCATCTACAAACAAACTAGCTCGTTAATTCCTTTTTCATTCAGTCTCCCATAGACTGTCTCCTTCATTAATTTATTCATTCAATCTCCTATAAACGGGTTCCTTCATTCCTCTCTTAATTCAATCTCCATTAAACTGGCTCTTTTATTCATTCAGTCTCCCATAAACTGGCTCCTTCATTCCTTTCTTCATTCAGTCTCCCGTAAACTGGCTCCATTATTTTCTTCATTGAATCTTCCATAAGCTGACTCCTTCATTCCTTTGTTCATTCAGTCATTCATAAACTGGCTCCTTTTTTTATTCAATCTCCCATAAACTAGCTCCTTTTTTCATTCAATCTCCCATAAACTGGCTCCTTCATTCATTTCTTCATTCAATCCCTCATAAACTGGCTCCTTCATTCCTTTCTTTGTTCAATCACCCATAAACTGCCCCCTTCATTTTTTCTTCATTCAGTGTCCCATAAACTGACTCCTTCATTCATGTCTTCCATAAAATGTCTCTTTCATTTCTTTATTCCTTTCTTCTTTCAATCTCCTATTAACTGTCTCCTTCATTCCTTTCTTCATTCAATCTCCCACAAACTGTCTCCTTCATTCCTTTCTTCATTCAATCTCCCACAAACTGGCTCCTTCATTCCTTTTTCCATTCATTCTCCAGTAAACTGTCTCTTTCATTCCTTCCTTCATCCAGTCTCCCATAAACTGGCTCGTTTCTTTTCATTCAATCTCCCCAAATCCGACTGGTTTTTTTATTCAGTCTCCCATTAACTGGCTCCTTCATTCCTTTCTTCATTCAATATCTCATAAACTGGCTGTGTCATTCATTTCTGCATTCAATCACCCATAAACTGGCTCCTTTTTTCATTCAATCTCCCATAAATTAGCTCTTTCATTCCTTTCTTCATTAAATCTCTCATAAACTGGCTGTGTCATTCCTTTCTGCATTCAATCACCCATAAACTGGCTCCTTTTTCATTCAATCTCCCATAAACTGGCGCCTTCATTCCTTTCTTCATTCAGTCTCCCTTAAACTGTTTTGTCTTCTTCATTCCCTTTTTCTTTCAGTCTCCCATAAACTGTCTCCTCCGTTACTTTCTTCACCCAGTCTCCTATAAACTGGCCATTTCATTCCTTTCTTCATTAAATCTCCCATAAATTGTCTCCTTCATTCCTCTCTTTATTCAGTCTCCCATAAACTAGCTTCTTCATACCTTTCTTTTTTCAGTCCCTCGTAAACTGGCTCCTTCATTATTTTCTTTATTTAATCTCTCATAAACTGGCTCCTTCATTCTTTTCTTCATTTAGTCTCCATAAACTGGCTCTTTCCTTCCTTTCTTTATTCAGTCTCCCATTAACTGGCTCCTTCATTCCTTTTTTCATATAATCTCTCGTGAACTGACTTCTACTTCCCCTCTTTATTCAGTCTCCCATGAACTGGTTCCTTCTTTCCTTTCTTCATTCGATCTCCCATAAGCAGTAAGTTGTCAAATATTAACCCCATCGACCCAGGATTGCATCCTCTTCAGACAGCATTTCAATATTTGCATCATTTGTTCTGTTACCCATGTGTTCATTACTATTTCTCTTCATTTCATTCTATGTTAAACTTCTTAAGTTTTTCCTCACCTTCATCATCTTTTGTTTACTACATGCCTTCTTTTCCTTTCCCTCTCTGTCTCCAGTCTTAGGTATGTTACCTTATTTCCCAATATTATCTTCCCTTTCGTTTTGCAATTACAATAAAATTGCATCAGTTTTGGTTCTCTAAACCTTTCATTCCTTTATCCTATCACTGGATGTTTACAGTCTCATTTTTCACCCTCAGAAAACTGATAATCTCTCTGGAGATTCAAAGAAATCTTCATTAAAATTCTGTGACAATTGTTTTTATTTTTTATTTATTTCCTCTAAATATAATTTTTTATTTCCTATCCATCTCCACAATAAACTTATATATAATTTATGTATAATATATATATATATATATATATGTTATATATATATTATTATATATATATATATATATATATATATATACATCTAATAAAAGGAGCCTATAAAAACACCAAAATATATAGGGAAAAAATTTTATATTTCAGAGACTGCTGTCTCCCTATTCAGGTAGATGAATGAGAAAAGTTACAGGAAAGGTGGTATTTATACTAAGAGGTCCATCCACAGGTAAGTAAGATTAACTGGCCAAGACAAAAAGAGCATTGAACTATTAGAGAAATTAAAGTAATTAATCCTAAACTACCCTACTTTTATGGCCTTCCCAAAACTCACAAAGACAATCTTCCATTCAGACCCATCGTTTCATGTTCCGGAGCTTTCAATTACAAAATTTCTAAATGGTTAGCTGGCCTCCTTTCCCCTTTTTTAGGCCCTTTTTCTCCCAGTCACATTAAACATTCAGAAGATTTTTGTCACAAATTCAGAGAGGCACATATACCACTTCACAACATAAATCTTTTAAGCCTTGACGTGGATACCCTATTCAGAAAAGTACCAGTACAGGTCATTCTTCTCTTTTTGAGGGAAAAATTATTCCCCTATTCAGATCATTTCCCATTGGCACTTGACAAAAAAAATAATAATAAAGTTAGTTGGATTGTGTGTATCTATTAACGTATTTTCATTAGGGAATCATCCTATAAGCAAAAATTCGGGTGTAGTATGGGTAGTCCTTTAAGTCCTGTTATAGCCAATCTGTAAATGGAATATTTTGAAACTACAGTAATAAATGCAAGAAGAACCCAAAAACATGCTTTGGATGAGATATGTTGACGATATTCTAACATTTTGGGATAATAGATGGGGCAATTTTAATGAATTCCTTTCAAAATTAAACGCATCAGTTCCCAGCATCAAATTTAAAGTTGAATGGGAAACAGACAACAAAATTCCTTTTCTTGATGTTTTAATAATCAGAGACACGACAGAATACAAATTTACCATATACAGAAAACCAACGTTCTCACTTTCATACATTCATTACTTCAGCTATCATGACATTCCTATCAAGACAGGCGTAGCCAGCAACCTATTCTTAAGATCCTTACGAATTTGTTCCCCAGATTTCCTGGAAAAAGAATTTGAACTAATTCGTAAGTAGCCTTGAGAAAGCGATTCACAAAGCAAACGTAATTTTCTACTGACCCCCTCAAGACAAGACCAGAGACACACCTAGCAATAAAATAAAAATTCCACACCTGGACAGGATTAAGACAGTGACCCAGACCCTCAGAAAATCTAACCCTTTTGCATTTACTTACCCAAACACCTTAGCCAAATCCCTGAATAACGTCCAACAAAAGCCATCCCCCAAGGACACAGGCATTTACGAAATCTGATGCCTGGACTGTGACCAATCTTACATCGGATTTACAGGAAAATCACTTCCCCAAATCACTTCCCCCGAGATTAATACAACACAAACGGTCAATTAGGTATGGACAACAGAACTCAGCTTTTTTCAACCATATAAATGAACATAACCATAGAATAAATTAGAATTTATAGCAGAACTGCCGGTACAAGAATCAAATGATGGAATCGGCCTTGATTAAACAGAGGCAGATAATGAACATCTCAAAGGGAGCATGGGATTCAGATGTCATCGACAGGTTTTCATTCAACCAACACTTAAGAAGATTAAAGGAAGATTATTAGCGGGAGTGACCTAAATTGGCTTACCTGTGGATGGACCTCTTGGTATAAATACCACCTTTCCTGTAACTTTTCTCATTAATCTACCTGAAGAGGGAGACAGCAGTCTCTGAAATATAGTATTTTTCTCTATATTTTGGTGGTTTTATGGGCTCCTTTTATTAGATGGAATTCTGTTGTAACAGAACACTTTTACCAGTCTTATATATACATATACATATATTTGTTTGTGTTGCGTCAACTGACTTAGGTCACTAAAATTCTGTACTCGATTTTTACCTCCTTACAGCCATCCATAATTTTTTTTATTTGTGAAATACGACAACTAATTTATAATTTGTTTACTTTTATAATCTCAAGTAAATGATGGCACCATATGACTTAACAACGTCTGCATCATATCAAAACTGTCTCTTACTGGTGATGATTTCCCTTTTATCCCTACCAATACTCAGATGTATATGTCCTGGCGGCTCTTGGGGTAGAAGATGCAAGATATTGAGCAGAACTTTCACGGGAAGTGGGTGGGCATGGGTAAGGCCCCTGACTCCCTGTTTGCCCACGACTATCTCTCTACGACTTCTGACGAAAAATTTGGATGCCCTTCTTCTTTACTCTGGGCCATTGGCATCCACTTCACCTCGGCCTCGCCAGCCATCTGCTGCTTTGATAGTTTTACAGTTAGTTCAAGGAAGACCTCAAGTCCTTTTGGAGGGAGCCAGAGGACCGCTCAAATTAGAAGTCGATGTCCAGTTAAATACTGGAAGTTGGCACGTCATACATCTACACCTCAATGCACAGGTGACTAAGTCAAATTTATTATCAATCAGAATCCATTGGTAGCAATTCCTATGATGTTTTATTCAAAGCTCTATTTTCTATTAAATTATATGCATACTCATGCTAGTAATAAACTATATATATGTATAGTATATATATATATATATATATATATATATATATATATATATATATATATATATATTACACATATACATATATATATATATATATATATATATTTATATATATATATATATATATATATATATATATATATATATATATATACACACACACATATATTATATATATAATTATATAATATATATAATATAATATATATAATATAATATACATATATATATAATATAATAGTATATATACATATATATATATACATATAAATAATAAAATATTATAATATATATTTATACTATATAGATATATATATAAAAAACAATACATAATATTTATATATATCTATCATAAATATTATTATAATCTATTAACAGCATTAAATATTCATATACATCTAATATATATACATTATATTATATATTCTATATATATATATATATGTTTTGTAGAAGGCTTATATAAATCTTGTATAATGCTGAAACTTCTCTAGGGAGTGACCCTGATGGTAGATCGCTGTAGCCATCAAAGGGCATTGAATGTTACAAGCGTAGAACACTGTCTGGCACGGGCAGCATGGCAAGAGCCCCACACCAGTGAAGGATGGATCAGCAGTGTCCCTTTGCAAGTTGGAGGCTTAGCGCACCCATACCCACATCCACACTTGTATGGTTGGTCGTCCGGGCCAGTTCATCAGGGGTTAGATGGGTGCATTTCCCATCTGAAGATAAACTCTCAGGTAAGTTTAGCGATGTTTTTTTTTTTCACTTTTGATGATGAAAATATAATTTTACTTTAAGGGTGCTTCCACACTAGAGTAGAAAATATCATAAACACAGAGAAACTTATCACATACATTTCACAAACAGGTTGAAAAGAGGTAGGCAACCACAATTGGAGATCGAATCTTTAGAAAAACCTGTCAGTCGTATGAAACACTGTTTATGATTACTAAGAAGTCATTGATTTCCATTTAACCTGTTTGCGAGGTGCGTGCAATAAGTTACGGGTGTGTTTTTAGAGTATGTTTAACTGCAATACAAGTTCCTCGTTGGACGGGTGGTTTTCGTGCTCGCCTACTAATCTGGTGGTCCGAAGTTCAATTCTCCGCTCGGCCAACACGAAATCGGAGGAATTTATCTCCGGTGATATTTCATTTCTCGATATAATGTGGTTCGGATCCCACAATAAGCTGTAGGTCCCGTTGCCACGAAACCAATTGGTTCGTAGCCACGTAAAAAATATCTAATCCTTTTGGCCAGCCTTAAGAGAGCTGTTAATCAGCTCGGTGGTCTTGTAAAACTAAGATATACTTAACTTTAACTGCAGTACGGACACATCCAACTAGTATGACACTGATAGCATTCCCACTTTTCCCAGCTCATCGACCTCGGAGAACCAGCCTTTAGCAGCGGAAGCTCAGCTAGATGTAGTATTCAAGACTTGGCATGCAAGGAAGGGTGCGGACTAAAAGGTCAGTGTACAGGTGGCCTTAAGGAACCTCTGTGCTCTTGTGATCCTGGGTGGGTGGGGCCCCGGTGCAACACTTCCACCATTCCCATGACACTGAACCA
>NC_061110.1:41413649-41416149 GCF_015104395.2 Macrobrachium nipponense | reverse complement strand
TTGTAACGGTGGAAGTTTGTACAAGAATTCGTTGAAATTTTTTTTAAAAAATTTATACAAAGAGTCTTGGTAAAAGCAAAAAGGTTTAGGTTGCATACAAGGGCGTAACAAAACACATGACAGAAGTTATCAAGATTACATTTGGAGAGTTAAGGGTGTATGGGGTTGAACGTAATGTGTCTGGAGTGCTTAAAAGCTTTTATGATGAACAGGTAATATGAATTAGAATATGTAGATAAGAGTAACAGGTTTGCTTCCACTCCTATGAACTGATGTACGTCCGTATGACAACTCAAAACCTTTGATTAAGTGATGCGAGGAGCCGGCCAAAGGAGATTTGATATAGTTGCAGTCATCGGATGAGAAAAAGGAGTTGAAATTATCTCTGAAACAGCTGATTTTTAATACAATAAAGTTCTATACAGTTTTGACTGAGAATAATTAAGGGAAACAACAGAAACGAGCGAAAGTATTCTAAAATATTGCTTTGTAAGCAAAAAAGGTGGTGAAAATGTTGTGAGGAAAATGTGAAGTTAAGAGGTTAAATGAAAATCATGAATGTAGTATGGACGGTGAATGGATATAAATAATTAGTTCGTGTATTTATTTGCGAATAAATGTGATGAATGACGATAGGATTAGAGAAATGATGAACCACACAGCAGGCAAGGCGAGGAAAATAAGAAGCATGATTCGGACATATGAACATATATGAGCAGCGAGAATAACTGAGTGGCCAAGAAATGGTAGGATAGATAAATGGTCAAGTGTTCAGCCGAGGCGAAAATATGGATTACAAATTTTTGACATGGTCTGGTGCCGTAGAGAGAACTGAGATACCATCATTTTCAATCGTTAGGAGGAAAGAGAGCAAGAGTAGTTTAATAATGGAGGAATGAAGTAATGGAGGTTCTAAAATGGGATGTTCCTTATTACATGAAAAACACAGTATAGCGTGTGTTGGCAGGATACATATGCTTCTTATTCCAAGGTGTGTGAGGTGATAAATGTTGTAGAAGTTTACTGAATAGCTTATTCGTAGTATAATTTTCTCCAAAGCAACTTTGATTGGAAATCCATTAGAAGGTAAAACAGCTGCAGTTGCTGCAAAAAATAGTCAGCCTGCCTCTCAGAGGATAGAAGCATAAGCCATGTGTAACAAATGAAAGATTGTAATCTTAAAGTCTGACAGAGAGCTACGGTCAAGATATGTAGTAAATCCAGCGTAAACACTTCTACGGATAATGTTGGCTCTAGAGGAAAACAACTCAATGGTCACTGCCACATTCACACTTTAAGTCGTAAATCATTAAAGTATTCATTAAAGATACACTTATTAATGATGTAGAGTAAAAGTTGAATCCAATTTGGAAATCACAGAAAAATCCGTAGCTTTGAAAATAGAATTGTCATGCGTGGAGGGAATTCTGAACTATTATTTAAGGGATTAGTGTGTCATTGTTAAATGCATAATAATGAAAATCAGGACATAGTAAATGGTCTCTGAATTTCTTGCATAGAATATAGTATTATTAAACCTTTTGAAAAGTAAAAAAGAGAAAGGCAAGATTATTGCATTTGTCTGTCATTTAGGATGATACTGAGGAGAAAATGTGATGGCTGAGATTGGTAAATAGACTATGTAATTGAAATTCTTTTGAGGAAGAGGACTACAAAGCATAAGTTAAATGGATTGGCAGTTGTGGAATTCGGAGTTTCCGCACCTTTCCGTTGTGACTGTGCATTCTAGATAACCGTGGGTGGCTTCAGGTGCGCATGGGGTGGACAAATAAGAGAAACTGTTGATGGGCCACTTCAGTAGACATATGAAGCTTCTAAGGATGTGGGACTTTTTTTGCGACTGTGATGCATCACGCATTTCAAAGGATGAATACGGAAGTGATTTTTCTCATGTTTAGCTCTGGGGAGGTGAACATGATAACTAATTAGTTTCAGTGTGTGGAATATAAGTCTCTGATAATAATTGGCATTAAATGTTCAAGCACTGTGTATTCAGAGTGAATCGCTCATTAGCCGAAAACTAAAGCAAAAGTGACGTTCACATTATGATACCAGATCACTCTCTTATTGTAGCGTGTGACTAATAGATAAAAAGTATTACGACACTTGCGAACACCAATGAAACGAAAGTGAAAGTACTTTTTCCACACTGTATGTATTTAATAAATTTTAAGTAACATAATATATATGTGTATACATATATATATATATATATATAATATATATATATATATGTATATATATATATATATATGATATACATTATATATATACATACAATATATATACGTGTATAATATATATATATATCATATATATATTAAATATATATCTATTATATTTATCTATATATATATATATATATATATATATATATATATTAAAGTCCAGAAGGAGTCCATGATACCATATTTAAAAGGCCAAGTTTATTACATATGAGACGTTTCGCACAACTGTGTGCATCATCAGTCTGTGAATA
>NC_061110.1:41343649-41408649 GCF_015104395.2 Macrobrachium nipponense | reverse complement strand
GTCGAGATGAGAAATGCGTCTATCTCTTTGACCACTCGCTATGGAGGAGATGGAATTATCTCGGCTCAAATGTACATATTTCCGTCAAAGTCTGGTATATTTACCTGAAATGAAATAGACCCATCCAGGGACTCGTAGCGTAATACGAAGAATTTGACTGGGATAAACATTATATCCGCTGGACGTATTTACCAGTTGAAGGAGAGTGAACGGCTATGCAGTAAGGGCCGGAATGTACAACTTGCGTACTTCATTGAAGTTTTCTTGAAAATTTTAAACATAAACGAGTTTTCTTTTGTTGCACATTAAGCTACTCTAGAGATGTGTATATATATATATATATATATATATATATATATATATATATATATATATATATATATATATACATATATATATATATATATATCATATATATATATATATATATATATATATATATATATATATATCATATATATATACATATATATATATATATATATATATATATATTGTGTGTGTGTGACTGACAAAACCTCCATCTTCCTTTTAACTTAGTGTTCCAGATGTTTACGGAGTTTCTACCCTAACCTACTTTCGAAGCTCAGCGTAGGAATGACTATTTCCAAAGACCATAGAAAGTAGAAATGAAGAAGAGGTCATGAGTGCATAGCATGTCCTTTATAATTCAAAGAGATCTGGTAAATGGAACCGGTAGATGTCACGTATATCACAGCAATTTAATAAAGCGTTCTACGAAAGAGAAATTTAGTTTATATTCGCTCTGGTAAATACATCAAAATCTACGTATGCTTTCTATACCACTCTATGGAGTAGCGTTGATTTATGAATTCATATACGTCGTTAGCCTGTGGTTGTGGTGTTCCGATTTCACAATGATGAACACATGTTATTTTATTCAAATAATATTGTCTTTCTCTTCATTTTTATTCACTAGCTGTGGACCTGGTAAACATCTTGTGGCGGGGATATGTCATGATGTAGACGAGTGCACCTATCAACCTTGTCTACACGGGGGTACCTGTACCAATTTATATCCGGGGTATCAGTGTTCCTGTGCCACGGGAACAATCGGTTATAACTGTGAATGGCACCAGTTACCGTCGCATACGCAGCACCTCACCCCCCCCATGGCTATAGCGGCGCTGACCCTCTCACTTCTGGTTTTGGGTAGGTACTTTTGTTGCATGATTTCCAATATGTATTTAGTGTCGTGGAGAAATACTTAAGGTCTACTTTGAGATAGTTTTACTTTTTGCCATTGTAGCCGCTAAGTTCCTCTTCGAAGGAGTTACTCTTATGGTCCCTGCAGGGCTCCATAAGACAGACCAGCCATTTTCAAAGAATTTTCTCACGGCTGATCTTGGCCAGAATATTACCTTTGTTTTGATGCAGTGACAGAGCAGAAAAGGACTGGATCTTTCCTAGATAGTGATCCCCGAGGGTTTTAACCCGGTATTGTATCCACCTTTGCGGCGTGTTTAGTACAAGTTCGTTGCCGATTACTGCAAAAACATAAACAAAAGACTGTAAATATCATAAGGATAATGACCCCCAAAGTTATATTAGTCATAGATAACGACCCCTGAACTATCTAGGAAAGATCCAAAGGACTCAAGGCAGGATGTCTCTTTATCCTGCTTACGGCGTTCACCTTGGTCTTTCCTTTCACCCTTTGCACTCAGATGCAACGCCAGCACACAGGTCGACCAAGATCCCCATCATTCTTTGGTTTGCTAAAGCACTCGCATGCCCCCAAGTGTGCTCCCAGTATTTTCACACTCAGTAGTGCTGTAATGGTAAATGTTACAGTTATCTGCTGAGGAAAGATAAAAGCCACTATAAAATATTTTAGTTCTTTAATAATTTTCTGTATTAGCTATAACTATTAAATTCTGCTAGCTGGTGCGTCCTTCAAGGTGGGGATTTAAGATTAGGCTAAGAGGACATTTCATGTGTTCAGAGCTTCCTGTCATCTTTGAGAATTTTTAAATCATAGGACATTCCGGAGGTAAACCCCAAGTCCATTGTTGATACCTTGAGTACTACTTTTGTAACTTGTTAGTTTTAGCAGGGTGTTATACTTTTTAGCCTTGATAATAAAAAGGGCAGGGATATAAAAATATATATGTAATCACTGGAAATTTTCACTCTACTTTTGCACATTTTTATAGTGTTATGGCGATTCGTAACATGATTCTGTAGTAGTTCTGAAAAAGGGGAATGGTTGCTTTTATACTTTTAAAAGTAACGACAAGGATAGCATTATTTTAAAAGTAACGACAAGGATAGCAATAATGAATTTCAAAAAGGTTTCTTTTCATTATGGATCCAGAGCATAATTCTGATATCTGGATGGCATCAGAGATGACACACTGCCAAAAACTTCGATAACCTTCCCAACGGCGTCTTCAGATCCTGTTTCTCTTTACCATAATGGTTTGATTGCCCCTTTCCTGTATAGTATGATCTTGGCAGTCACTCAAGCTTCTTGCTTCTTGAACAAATGTATGTCAGGTCCCACTATATTCACTCCGTGTGCTTCGGTGATTATTTCCATCTTCTGCCATATAATGAGTTTCTCTTCCCGCTTCCTCGTCCCCTACGCTTTACAAATTTCCATGATTTTCGAGGCTTCTTCACCAGTTTTGTCGGAGGACGC
This sequence comes from Macrobrachium nipponense, assembly GCF_015104395.2. NCBI lineage: Eukaryota > Metazoa > Arthropoda > Malacostraca > Decapoda > Palaemonidae > Macrobrachium > Macrobrachium nipponense. The sequence continues at coordinate 41,405,984 of NC_061110.1, read as the reverse complement.
CATAGTTTCTTTCTTTTTTTCATCTCGCTGGCGTAAAGGAAAGTTCCGTAAAAAATAAAATTTTCGTTGATTTCAATGTTTTCAGTATAAAAACCATCCTGTTATACATTATAACAAGCATTCTCACCTGGATATAGGTGACTGAAAATAGCCGTAGTGATTGAGGATTTTAATTAATGATCATTTATTTCCCAAGCCTAACAATGTTCTCTCGGCAACAGACACCACTTGTTTTGGAGCGAGCTTCAATTTTTTTTCTCTCACTCGCTCTGTCTAGCCGGTTCTCCGACCAGCGAGGAAAGAAAACCTGTAATACAAACTTCACCTCATGGCTTTTTGGGAGGATAATTCCATATGTCTCCTGGCTGTTGGTGCAGTGGGAGTGAGGAAGTCCATAGAGATGGATGTAGTCGGCCTGCGAGGGAAAAAAGAATATGTTCTAGAGGCATATAGATTTCAATTTGCTTTTCTTCCCTGTGGGTGATTGCTTATGGCGTTGGCCTAGTAAATCTCAGGTCTGGTTCAGATCTTAAAAGAGAAGCCACTACTTCATCATCTATTTATATGCGAGTTTGCCTGCTTTCCTTCATTGCCTACTGAGGCAAATTACATTAAATATACTTTTTGCTTTTAGGGAAGGGAGTTAGAAAAAAAAAACACACACACACACAAAGACAGAGATATGAGTGTAGTATGCATGCTGTGATGTAATATCCAATTCACTATAACTTAAGAATAACTTGCAACCAATGGAAATCAAGTGCATCGTCCCTGGCAGGATTCGAACCGATGGCTAGTGGGGGCGGGTTGATGTAGATTCAAAGTACAGAACCTGAATGCAAATGCATATCGACTTATATCTCTCTTGATAGCAGGCTGGTCTAAGTCACTGCCTGCCATTGTTCCTAAAGCAGGCATCGGTTCGAATCCTGCCGAGGACGGAACAATTATAAATCCTTATGGGTGTAAATCATTCTTATGTTTTTGGATTTTGATGTTTTATCACAGAACGGTACAGCACTTATTTATCTGGTATTTCCACTTCTGCCCCAAAAGAACAAAGCTGTATTATTTGTGAATATTACCAAAGTTCACGAGTGTATGTAACTATACACACACACACACACACACACACACATATATATATATATATATATATATATATATATATATATTATATATATATATCTATATATATGTGTGTGTGTGTGTGTGTGAGGAGAGAGAGAGAGAGAGAGAGAGAGAGAGAGAGCAACTGGTAATGATAGAATTGAGTTTGATTGACAAATGGAATAAAATACTGATAGCTGATATTTTCCACTAAGTTTCATTAATAGTGTCCTCAGTAATCGTTGATTTTCCATACTTTTTTTTAATTGACTATAATAATTATATTGGTGATATCTAGACATACATATTAACGTTTGAATTCATTTTCTGTAGACTTCTGAGACCCAGTGCAATGAAATTATTAGGTACAGTGACTAAATAATTCACATGTATCCAATTATAAAATGTTCCATTTCTCCTTTACCTCCTTTTAGTTCTAATGGGCGTGCTGCTAACTATTTGGATTCATCGGTCGAGAACTGGGCGTGGTGCAGGGATGAGAACGACAGGCGTCGAAAGCGAGACGGATGTCGGGAGCGTCATGGGCGTGATTGAGACGCCGCTGTCGACGCAAGACGCGCCCAGCATAACCTCAAAAGACGAGATGACGCTTCTGGAGTCTCTGAAGATGCGACTGCCGACCAAAACCATTTCAACTGAAGGTACTTCCGTGTGAATAGTGGTTGACAAAACCATCTGTATAGGTTAGCATGTTGTAGACGAACGTCCTCTCACTAATGACAGGCTTTGTCCATTGACTCAGCTATTTAGACTCAGTTGCTTTCTCATGCCACATCACATCTGTTAGAGAGAGTGACATCTCAGTGATTGTGATTCCATTATTTTTCTTTCTGAAATTTTGTCGCTATCGCAGTCTGACGTCTACATGTAACAAAGCTCACTCTGAAGGAAATAATTGAAAATTGAGCGATTTGGTAAAACTGAATATTACTACCGCTGCCTGGTTCCCGCCAGTCAACGATCGGAAATATTGTCTTTTCTTCATGGGTTTGTTTATATTGATGACTTTGGCTTATGTTTATAATATGTAATATCTTTCATTTGTGCTTTTACCTTCATTCCCAATGGGCTGGCACTAAACACGGCGCCCACACTGCTCGTTATCTAACTAGGGGAGCGAGGTCGTATGCTTCAGTTTTACGCTTCTTGAACGGAAACATTTTCTCTTTTCCAAGAATATTGGCGCTGATTGTCTCTTTCCCTCCAGGCATCAAACAGCCCATTCCGTCAGTGTCGTCGGCTACGCTTTCAGAAGGATCCATGAAAGACCTGAGCGTCATCCATCCGGTTATGACAACCATCTCGTCAATGCCGCGGAGAATCCCCTCGACGGAAAGCGTCCTTGCATCGAAGGCCAAGTCGTTAACGGGCGGCTCGACGACTTCGCTCTCTTCCACAAAGTGTCCTCAAGTAGTTGTGTTTTCGGCGATGCCCGCCACCCAGCAGCCTCTTCTAGCTCAGGACGACCTCAGAGCTTATGCTTACGAGGGCGATGGGTCACCCTCAGGTTCTCTCACTTCCACTGTGTTAGGTAGTTCTTTTAAAATAACTATGGGATAATTTATCTGATTTTTGTGTGAATAATATTGCTCTTAGTATAATAGAAAATATATGTCTCGAAGTAATTTAACAAATAAACATATTCTGTGATATAAATATTCAACCTTTTACATAGAATTTCTCAGAATCTAAGTATCATTTTTTTATTTAAAGGTTTACGGAGAGAATCTCTAGAGGAAAACGTAGTCAGACCTTTGATGCCTGAATACGGAGAAGTGTTGGATCTCTTAAAAACTTTACCAGACGCGGTGGGATCTCCCAGGGCGCCGGCAGAAGCTCATTCGCGCAGCACGGGAGGCGATAAAGGCTGCCTGAAAAACAGAGCGGCAACAGTAACGCCTCTTGGATCGAGTGAAAAAAGTGACTCTATTTCAAGGACAGGTGTTCAGTGTGGCATTGGTTGCAGTGTCGTTGTTGGAGACAGATCGACATTCGGAACTTTGCCCCACAGTGTCAGACGAGTGTCAATGGAAAGGAAGTCCTCTATAAGCGAGTTCTCCACAATGTGCTGACGACGTTGTTTTCTTCATCAATAATTATCTTTTGTAATTTAGCGTGGTTTTTCAATTTTTAATTTTTCAGTGTTTAAGAATTTTGGAGTGATGTCCGAGTTTCTGCACAAAATCCGAGTCTATTTTCTCATAGACCGAGACAAAAATACAAAATGTTTTCAGTTTTTCTCGAAACGTAACAAGAAATAATGTTAATGTTGCCTACCATATCATTTCATCAGTTTACTGCACTGATTTTATGCTCACTTACCTTATAATACGTTTTCAGTTTATGAAGAGAGATTCGCCAACTTGCTCGTTAATTAAGCCTCGTGGAATATGAGAACTGCGCTGCATTCTTCGTTGGCATCTGTAAATATGTAAAATTTAAGTTTATAAAGCGTATAACAAAGAATAATACAACATGTAAACGAAGATTACTTCACACTTGAATGTCTGTTGTATATATATAGAACTTTAAATAACTTGAATAGTTACGGAGGAAAACTATATATTTTGTCACAGTTAAGAATATAGAAATAAATAATGTTTATACACCTTTTTAATGATAAGCGAGTGACAATAGATTCCCACAAGGATGAACAAATTACTTTATTATGATTATATTCGTATTATTGTTGATTGAATGGTTTATACGTTTATATGTTACAAAAAATAAATGTTACGAAAACAAAATCAGAGTCATTTTTTCAGCCCTTATCCTTTCTTTATCCTAGACATACCTGTATGGTTGCACTGATAATTTTACAGATAATAGTATATAAATTAGTCATATTGCTGATTGTTCGGTATCGGCTTTTCGCAAGATTAATTAGTTTTGATAATCGGCCATTTGAAGTTTTTACTACTTTGGAAAGAGAAAATCATAGTATTTCTGAGACATGAAATCAATCTATGAATAGACATTTCGTTACTTAGGAGATCAGAATACCATCAAACCATGTGTCACTGTAAACAACATTTACTCCTAAGATTCTGTTACTAATTAAACACTGAATATCTAACCCGAGCAGTTGTTTGTGTTAGCAGCTATGAGCCTCTTCTTATGCTATGAAATTTAAAAGCTTGTTACTGTGAACCGCTGCAGAAACAGCATATAATGACTACACAAATATGCATTTTCATATCACAATATACAAGAACACCGTTAATCGGTCGCCTATTAATCGGAATAGGTCGATTATTCGGTAATCACCCTATTTGATTACTAGTAATATAGTTAGCGAAACAATTGACCATGAAGAGTGTCTTACTGCAATGTCCCTGGAAGGATATAGATAGTCTATTCATAACCAGAGCGGGAAAGAGAAAACAATGAGGATAAGAAAACTTTTGATTATGCTCAAGTAAAAAAAGTTCATGGAACAGTATATATATATACATATATATATATATATATATATATATATATATAGTATATATATACATATATATATATCAATATATATACACATATATATATACATACATATATAATATATATATCATATATATATATATATATATGAATAATTAATCACATCGAACCGTGATCCATTTATATATCAATTCAAGCTACAAATGTCCTTTTAATATCCTAAATTCAACTTTACCTCCCAAATGATATATTTTGTCATATATGATACCGAAGGGGAAATTTTTTAATTGATAATAATTTCGGTACCCCCATGGGATCGAACCACTCGTCCAAAGGGTGGACGGGGAGGACCGAACTCAGGAGACAGTCAGGTGGACGCTAATCCAATCAGCCAACAGAGACGCTTGATTGGATCAGCGTCACTGGAACTGTCCTGCTTTCGTACCCCGTCCACTTGGAACTGGTGGTTCGATCCCAATGGGGGACGCAAATTATTATCAATTAAAAAATTCCCCGTTCGGTACATATCATGAAAAATATATCATTTGGGAGGTAAAGTGAATTTGTAGATATTAAAGGCAATTTGTAGCTTGAATTGATATTATTATAATAATATATATATATATATATTATATATATATGTACTATATGAATATATATCAGTATATATGAATTCGTAGTGCAGAAGGTGAAGTGGATGGCGGTCTATCTAATCCTTGTTTAAGCGCAACTAAAGGAGCGAGAGAGAGAGAGAGAGAGAGAGAGAGAGAGATAGTATTTTAAGCTAGTGACAGAGATGAAAAGGAAGCAAGAAAAAAAACAAGTGAAAAATCGATGATGAAAAATGGGCTAAAGTAAAGAAAGGGCAGCAGGAAGGGAAAGAAGTATGGAAGATTAGGCGATGGCTGCAAATAGTAATCGGGGCAGGGATAGGAAAAGGAATCAAAACTAGAAGTTAAAGTGATGGAAAGAGGAGATTGTTTGAATTATCTTAGTTCAATTGTGTGCCACAAGAAGAGTTCAAATACAGGTTTTCAGAGATAGTTGTGTAGGAGAAAGTGAGAGAGAAAATAGACGGATGTTCTATACAAAAAAAAAAGACAAAAATAGGAAGAGTAAGTGGATCTTAGAATGGAAAAGGCAACGGTCCACACGCTGTCTAAAGTGAGTGCAGTAAGAGGACGACAGAACGATTATTTGACGGAGAGGCAGAGCTAAAAGGCAAATAAGTGGTAAGGGTTAATGTTTGAGACTGCCCGAGGGAGCAGTTGTAGAGAACAAAGTCGGTGTGGATGGGATTTTTGAAGGAGGGAAAGTCACAAAGGAAATGATGAAAGGAATAAAGTACTGTGATGTAGTGGTAAAAGTGATAGATGAGACTAAGAAATGGGTATAAAGGTAATTGGTGAAGATATAGTTTTAAGGCAGTAAGTAAAACAGATTACACAGGCTAGTGAGGGACAAAACATTGCTAGTTATACAATTAAGAACTTGCCCTGATAAAATGTTTGTTATAAACATGTGAAACGTTGGAACTCAAGGAAAATCAATATGTCAGCATCAGAAGGCACTGAATTTGTACGGGAGCCAGGGTGGAATTTATGAAAGTGAAATGTTGATGCTTAAAATGGTTATAAGACTTAGTGAAAGCAGAGGCAGTCATTGTACGACAGGAGATAGAGCCCTCCTGTCTGAGCCCTTTATATTATATCACTGTGCCAACAAGCACTATTCTGGTCCATACCAGCTATCAGAGAATTCTTTGTAATTGGTTAGTCTGTCTTATGGAGGCCGGGGGTTAGGGGCGAGGGGCGGAGATCATGATAGCGTAACTCCTTTGAGGACGAACAGCAGCTACGCTATAAAATAAATATTGTATATGTATATATATATATATATATATATATATATATATATATATATATATTTATATATATCAGTACATACACACACAAACACACTCATACGCATGCACACACACTTGCACACACAACATATATACATATATATGTATATGTATATGTGCATATATATATATATATATATATATATATATATATATATGTGTGTGTGTGTGTGTGTGTGTGCGTGTATGCGTAAATATGTTTGTGTATAAGTATGGTGTCACTGTAAAAAAAATCGAGAGAGGATACTAGATCTTGGGAGCATAATTTTAGAGGCCTTTCAAATGAATTGCTTCTTTCATAAATATAAAAAAATAGAGCAAAATTCCCGTGCATAATATGAAAGATTGAAAGAGGATCTTGACTGTCATCTTTTAAACCAGTTTTTATTTAAGACTATGAAAGCATAATTTCAAAGACCACAGTTTCACAGTCCTTTCAAGCACTTACTGTATGATATCGAAGTTGGGTCACGGTCCCTATACAATGGTCACGGTCATAGAGTCTGCTGAAGACGGTCTCCCAGGTGCTATTATAAAATAGGAATAATATCCATTAGCATACATTTACCTAAGATAATTGTCTAACGTAAGACTTATTTATATATGAAACTTGTACCTTTGTAAATACTCTATTCGTAATGAAGATTGATCTGGGAAGTCCATAAGAACAGTGAAATGATACGAGCACAACCCCTAACATACCTGGAAATGAGAAGGCAGGTCTTCACATTCGCCTTAACACTGACCCCCTCATTAGGTCCCATGTTAATAGGGTAATCCACAAGACAAGGAGTGCTTCTCGCAACAATCCTTTCCTGTTTATTACAGAATATTTTGGGTATTTTGTTGTAAAATTGAATTTTGTTCTGAGTTTACACCTTTCGATAATAGACCCTGAGCCCAAATCCTGCATTCATACTTCTTTTTTTTTTATTACAATAAAATACAGCCAATTGTAAATGAAAGAGCTTTAGTTTTTAATGCTTTGTGGTCGTTATTTATGAAAACTATTTCTGCAAAGTGTATACGAGATGTTTGAACAAAGTCAAAAAAAATTATAAAGAAAATAGAATTATGAACATGGGATCCGGATGAATGATCCAAAGGTAATATCAGTTGAAAATGAGAGTGCAATTAATGCGGTCTAATGTCTACTGTAAGTTACTTTATAGTGTAGTATAATGCTAACTTTGAATTGATCAACAGTACCGTTTTGTGAGGGCAAAACATATGCATATTTTGAGCTTCTACAGAAATACACAAATGATTTTCCGGTTACTTCACAGGCGCACTTGAAAGAAAATTAGTAATCTTATTTAAGGACGTGATAAATGAGGCAATTTTCATGGGTCAGTGTGGGATACTCATTCTTGGATTTAAAGATCACTTACCGATATCTATTCACATACTTCTTTGGTACGCCATAAGAAAGGTTTTATTTTGTCATTGCAAGGGTTGATAAAATGCGTCCAAAATGGCTGTCGGTGATTTCTAAGATTTCCTCTTCAATTTTCCATCTATTCCCGCTAAAGAAAAATAGGTTTCATCCGTCTCTCCACAGCTAATGAGACACCTGCTTATATAAAACCTTTATAAGGATATAAGGATAATGACTGGAACTTCATTTTCATCGTATTATCACAGGTATGTCTAAATAGTACACCTCCGTAATCAAACGAAATATTCAAACCAGCTGCCTATGAAATGTTCATAAACCAAATAATGACGAACTGTAACTGGAATACCAATAGTTAGCTGAACCTTTAGAGAGAGAGAGAGAGAGAGAGAGAGAGAGAGAGAGAGAGAGAGAGAGAGAGAGAGAGAGAGAGAGAGAGAGAGAGAGAGAGAGAGAGGTGAAGGAAACAGAAAAACACTTGGGTGACGTGACAAATAAGCAGCCAGTCCACCAGTAAGACAGAGAGCAGCCATTTGCTTCGGAGAAAGAGAGAAGCCGTTTGCTGAAAGAGTAAAGAAGTTCGATATCAGGACTGAGAGCAGCCGCTTGCTCAAGGGACAAAGCCTCTTTCTGTGTTCTGCTTGAGACTTTTTCTGAAATACGTGGGTTGCATCATAGAATTGGTGTCAGATACTGGGAAACTGTGATTTTATAATAGCCTTATTTACGATAGATACTTGTCATTCAGTGGTTAGCTGTTGTTTCATCAAGAGCGAGATTGATGTTACTGGTTGTTGCGGATGATGTCTTGCAGTTGCAAAGTAGCTTATGCCGAAGTTAAATAGTCTGCAGGAAATACCACAGCAGAGAATCAAGTATAAGAAAGATAGAGGTGCTGTTAATGGATGCTGATTCACATGGAATATCTAGGCTACAACATGTTCAGATTCACGACGTGTATGTGATCAACAGTAGTCCTTAGGCTGGAAAAAGGGTCGAGTGTGAAAACGCCCAGATAACACCAGACACTATTGGAATTGCCGCGTCAAGGATAACCGGAAACCTTTGCTGTCTTTTTTTTTTTTTTTTTTTTTTGTCAGATTAGGGAGTCTAAAATGACAACAGCGCATTTGGTCTCTTATTGGCAACTGTAAAAACGAGCTTCAACGTAAACAGTGACACGAAAGAAAACGTCGTCCTATGATAACGTGGAAATCGAGAATTCATAGCCCTATATAAATGAATATGATAATACTACTTTGCTTTTAGTAGAAAGCAAATATGGTGGTGGAGTGGGAATCTTTGTTAAAAAAAAGTATACAAAGCATCTATAATGAATCAAAATGTGTTCAGTACATTTGAATACATCAGTATCAAAATTACACACATAAACAAGCGCACACAAATCATAATATTTTACAAACCACCAAGCGCAAGTAAGAGATTGTTCCAAGACGAATTCAGCGACTTCCACGACTTATTACCTGATAACAAAAATACACTGATTTGTGGTGACTTCAACCTAGATTTAGATGATGACGATAACAAATCATAAACTAGTTACATTTAGTATAAATATATGGAGAGGTTATGCACTGAAAAAAACTATTAGTTCACTTGCAGAAACAAACCCAACTTTAAAGCTGATGAGTTTATTGTTGAATGCATATAAAGAAAATAACAGAAACAAGCCAAGAGTGCAGGTGTAATTTGAGGAATACCTTGACAGTCGACCAGGTATTTGCAAGCTGTTTATAGCAAAAGTATATTGGCGTTAACAATGATAAATGTCCAGAAGTAACAAAGCAATTAATAGTTAAAGAAAATGCCAAACGTGTTTTTTTTTTATGGTGTTTTTACGTTGCATGGAACCAGTGGTTATTCAGCAACGGGAGCAACGGCTTTACGTGACTTCCGAACCACGTCGAGAGTGCCAAACGGTTTAAGAGTGAATTACGTGAAGCTAAGAAAAAGAAAAGAAAAATGGAACATCGAAAGAACCAAGAAATAATGAAAATTAGTCATTGCATAAAACAACCAAAAACCAGTAAAACGACTCTATCATAAGAACCAAGAAAATATATTACAATAAAATGTTTAGTGAAGAGAAACACCCCCCCCCCCCCCAAACCCCCCCCCCCCCAAATCCACGACAATTTAGCCGGAATATTGGGAATAAAAAAAAAAATGTTCTATCTGATGTAACTAGTGACCTACCACAAAAACCTGGCCGATAACTTTGTAAACTACTTTGAAGAAAAAATTTAAAGAATCTGTCATAGTTTAGAAAAGGAGGTCCCTCCTGATCTAGTGATCACAATAAGAAATAGCAAATTCAGTAAGGTTGGAGAATTGAACATGAATGACTTTGAAAATTCGACGAGAAAAGTAAGGTACCTACTGTGAAAATGACCCGTTTCCCATAAGTGATTTAAAAGAGGCAAAAACCTTTGTTTAGCACAGGCATCCTTCCCAAATAATGAAAAGCTTGCTTGTATAAAGCCGGCCCAGAAAGAAAAATAAGTGATAAAGAAAATCTAAGCTTCTATTGGCCAATATCGAACCTATCGTACTTATCAAAACTTATAGAAACATTATTGATACTTATTCTAAAGCTCTGTCGTGTTTTAGTTGTACGGCATCACGAGCGGTTAAGAAAATGTAGGCCTAAGTGTTTATTATTGCAAAATGAGGATAAACTCCTTGTTCGAGACGCCCATTCTACGAGAATATACGTAAAGTTCTCCATGTTTTTTTTTCGATTGCCATTTCGGTGTTTCGGATAGTAACTAAGCATAAGAGCTTTCCTGTGCTGACGAACAGGGACATTGATACTTAAAACCTAGCGCTGCACCGAAGATTGAAGAGCAGTATCCTATCTATAACTGGAAAGTGATATGGAGAAGAGTTAACAGTGTATTCATTGGAAATGTTGAGAGAAAATTTCTGTATAAATATGTACAGCCAGCAACCAAACCGGCGTCGCCCCGCCAAACCTGGCTCTGAGAGATCATGCCCTTCTTGCCCTTAAAGGTGGCCTACGTTCAAACAACCAGGACATCGGTAGAATGGTTCAGATGGGAGGAGGCGGGAAATTACGGTAATCAGGTAGAGAAATACAATAATGAATCAATTATATGGACAAAGACACAGAGAGGAAGAAGAGAAGAGAAGAGAGAGAGAGAAAGACAAGAGAAGAGAAGAGAGAGAGAGAGAGAGAGAAGAGAAGAGAGAGAGAGAGAGAGAGAATACGAAGAACGGTAACGAAAGAAATGGTACAGTTTAGAGAGAGAGAGAGAGAGAGAGAGAGAGCTTTTATTCCTTTTAGTTATCAATCTGATGGATATATTTGAGACCTTCTTTAAGAAATATGTTGTCGTACATTTTTTGGTAAAAAATTATTATGAAATCTTATCTCACAGTATTGTTTTAAATCGTTATCATATTTTCTATGTAAAAAAAACCCTTAAATATTGTTGGAACTGACTATTCATATTAATATTATTCAGACGTGTCGTTCTGTCCTCCATCTTAAATCACCTGGATCCATTATTTAAATAATGGTAAACGTTTCATGTTATTTGGCTGTGGCCAAGGATCACGGAACCGTAAATCCCTACTCTACCAATCTGTGCTTAGCTGCATCTATTTTTGCTCTACAATTACCTGTATTACCAATAATAACGAATCTAGTGACAAAGATGTTACACACAAGGTTTTATATCCGTGGGTTGTGTGAGTCATCAAAGCATCAATTTTGCAAAGGTATTATTTTATTAATTAATCTATGCTAAGAACACATTACTGGATGTGCTCATCTAGTACTACAGGATTTGTATTTATGGCATAACTTAGTTGAGTTACCAGTAGTTGAGTGTGATGGGCGACTTGGCTCCGCCCCTCGCAACCATCTAGATTACTTATAGAAAGTATTTTAATTTGCTATATTTCTCATATTTTAACATATTTATTACATTGTTTCTGAAACTCTTGTTGAAAGAAAATTATGTGAAATGAAATGGAGTGGTGGGCAGATCGGTCTCGTCTTAGCTATATGTAATATATGTTAACTGATGGGGAATTTTTAGTTGATAAAAATTTCGTCGGCGCGCGAACCTTGGCACCCAGAAATCAGGACGAACAGTGAAGCGCCTTTAACCACACAATTACCACGAGAGGATATGAGTTAGCGCCGCCTCTCACCTACAAATCCCTGTCGCACCCAGGTATTCGTTGTTTTGGATTCGGCGCATCACTGGACGTACTGATTTCTTGGTTCCTAGGTTCGCGCCCGGGAGCCGACGAAATTATATCAACTAAAAATTCCCTTTCAGTTAACATAAATGAAAATATATTAATTCTGAGGTAGAGCGAATTAGATATTACAGGACATTTGTAGCTTAATGCATACATATGAATTACGGTGATGTGATCAGACCCATATATATTATATATTATATATATATATATATATATATATATATATATATATATATATATATATATAATATATATTACTATATACCATATATATATATATATATATATATATTTTATATATATATTGTGTATATAGTATAATATTGATCCATATTATTCTATATATATATACATATTATATATACAACAAAAATATATATATATAATATATATATATATATTATATATATATAATATACATACATAATATATATATATATATATATACATATATATATATATATATATATATATATATCATATATACTATATATATATATCATATATATAGATATATATATGCATATATAAATATTATTATATATGTATATATAATATATATATACTATCATATATATAATATATTATATATAGTGATAATATATAACATTCATATATATATATATGCAATATATATGCTACATATGTATATATATATGCATATATATATACTATATATATATATAATATAATATAAACATGCATATATATATATGCATGTAATCTTTATATATATATATAATATATAATATTATATATCTAGATATATATAATATATATACATGCATATATATATAGCATATATATAATATATATAATATAGTCCAATTATAGATAAATTATATATATAGCTATATATATATATGCATATAGATATGTATATATATATATATATATATATATATATAATCTATATATATATATATATATATATATATATATATATATATATATAGATATAAAAAATAGATATCTATATATATATAATATATATTAGATGATTATATAATATATAGTATATATATATATTATATATATATATATATATATATATATATATATATATATATATATAGATATATATGTGTATATATATATATATATATATATATATACCTATATATATATATATATATATATATATCTATTATATATATATATAAATATATATATATAGATATAAATGTAAACAGTACTAACTAGCTCATCTACAAGTAAATTTAACCAACTAGCTGGGCCACAAGTGAACTTAACAAACTAGCTGGTCTGCAAGTAAATTTTACCCACTAGCTAGTCTACCAGGGTTGATCATCAAATAACTAAAGGTAGCCTACCATAGGCTAACCTTAGCTTAGGAATAGTAGCCTAACTTAGCAACCTTCAGGAATAGTTTATTGTTTTCATCTGTCCCTCTCCACAGCTCAAGTCTTGGCTAGTTATGAAAGTTAAGTTATTCTTACAAGCTAGCCTACCTTAGACTGTACAATGTAAATAAGCACATTGAATTATAGTTCCGTGTAACTGTGGATTGTTACATCGCTTTATATATGTGCCTCCTAGTAATAATTGTACATGAAAATGTTCAAATATCTTTCATGTCATGGTTCAGATACCTTGATTTAGTTCTGTAAAGTATATACAGTGTCCTCTCCCCTGAATCACAACTGTATAAATATGAATTCATGCAGATTGTAATTAAATTTACTGTAATTAAACAAATACTTTCTCTTATAAGATCTGAGAGTAGCCCCAAATATACATTAAAAATGTCCGCAGGTCAATGCAGGAAGCCTGTCGTTAATAAATGTGACATGTGAGATTCCGAAATGATTTTTGGGGATTTTGTTTTTAAGATTTCCTGACAAGCACAAAGAGCAAGACCACTACCTTACTTGGGTTAAAAACTGCAGAAGGGATAAAAAACCAAACTGTGGATCACACATATTGCAGCAACTAATTAGGAGCCCTTCATAAATTACGAAACACCTTAAAGGAGTTGGAGGGGGTATAGTGAAGTCTTATGAGTTACAAACAATTCAGATTTTTCCTGTTTCTTTGTAGAAGGACAAGACAGAAAGAGTCAAGATTCTGAAATAGATTTTCATTATATTTTAGCAATACTGACAAATAGTATTTAAGTTTTTTTTTAATTATATGTTTAACAAATATCACAAACTCAACCCTCGTTTGTACGTAAATATTTTCTGCTATAAGTATTACATGACATAGAATAATATGACAAACTCATCCCTTTTCTGGACTTAGAAAAATATTACAAATCAGATCAATCCTCTTCTAATCTTAGGCATAGTCTACTTTGTGTATTATGATAATCTCAAAGAAAAATACCGCAGACTCACTCACTCTCTCTCTCTCTCTCGCTCCTTCGCTTCTCTCTCTCCTCTCTCTTCTCTCGTCTCTCTCTCTCTCTCTCTCTCTCTCTTCTCTCTCTCTCTCTCTCTGTGATAAGTTGCAGGTATATAGTATATATATATATATATATATATATATATATATATATATATATATATATATATATATATATATATATATATATCATACATATATGATATATATATATATATATATAGTATATATATATAGATATATATATATATATATATATATACATACTATATATACTCTATATATATATATATATATGATATATATATATATATATACTATATATATATATCTATATATATAATATATATATATATATTCCGATAAGTATGTTAATATATATATATATATATACTATATATATATATATATATATACATATATATATATATATATATATATATATATATATATACATACATATATATATCTATATATATATATATATATATATATATATATACTATATATATATATATATTATATATATATATATATGTATATATAATATATATATATATATATATATATATATATATATATATATATATATATATATACCTGCAACTTATCACAGAGAGAGAGAGAGAGAGAGAGAGAGAGAGAGAGGAGAGAGAGAGAGAGAGAGAGAGAGAGTGAGTGAGTCTGCGGTATTTTTCTTTGAGATTATCATAATACACAAAGTAGACTATGCCTAAGATTAGAAGAGGATTGATCTGATTTGTAATATTTTTCTAAGTCCAGAAAAGGGATGAGTTTGTCATATTATTCTATGTCATGTAATACTTATAGCAGAAACTATTCACGTACAAACGATGGTTGAGTTTGTGATATTTGTTAAACATATAATTATAAAAAACTTAAATACTATTGTCAGTATTGCTAAAATATAATGAAAATCTATTTCAGAATCTTGACTCTCTCTGTCTTGTCCTTCTACAATGAAACAGGAAAAATCTGAATATATATATATATATATATATATATATATATATATATATATATATATATATATATATATAGAGAGAGAGAGAGAGAGAGAGAGAGAGAGAGAGAGAGAGAGAGAGAGAGAGAGAGAGAGAGAGAGATTAATAAAAAAAATCCTTACTGAAGTCATTATACACGAAAAAAGGTAATGGTAAAAACATTAGTTTTCCTGGTCCAAACGGAGTGATTTCACATATATACCACTACACTATTTTTCTGCGCTAAAATACAATCCATCTCTCTCTCTCTCTCTCTATCTCTTCTCTCCTCTCTCTCTCTCGCCCCCCTCTCTCTCTCTCTCTCTCTCTCTCTCTCTCTCTCTCTCTCTATTCTTGAATACTCTAAGATTACGCTTGTCAATGCAAAGCCTTAAACGTAAATGAAGGAAAGAATGAAGAATTTCCGACTTTCGGGGGAGGATGAGAGAGAGAGAGAGAGAGAGAGAGAGAGAGAGAGAGAGAGAGAGAGAGATTATTTCAGCAATCTATAACACCAAGACACCCAAGACATTATCCAAATCTTTCAAAATACTTCCCGATATATTTTGATAAATCGAAATATCTCTCGTGATAAATAGCAACTCAATGAAGAATCGAGAAAGAGGAGTGTGTGTAAGAACTGGGTATGTCCTCTGCAGATATGGATTCCAGTTTGAAGAAAATATGGCCTAGTCTGGCCTCGGCAGCAGATGTTGTTCGGACGTTGTTGTCCACATGTCCAGCGATTTACTGAGAGAAGTCTGACGTAGGAATAGCCATCTTGTTTGCTGTAGCGGCCTATTCACTGGTGAGGATGTAGATCTCTGATGATGGAGCTGAAGAGCCCAAGGAAAAGGAACTGGACGAGAGAATTAAGGCCTTGCGAGACACCATCCAGAAGATGAACTTGACATAATAAATCGTCAGTTGCAGCAGAGGTCGACTACTATGAAGGCGTTGGACAGATCACTCATGAGGTGTTGCAACAGCAGGCCTGGCGAGAGAGGGCCCACTCGCTCGAGGCTGAAACGTTGTTCCTGAAGAAGGAGAACGATAAAGAGGGAGAAACAACAGCTGGAAAACAAAATCCTCAAGATCACAGAAAAAAATCACCAGTTGAAGTACAACACAAAGGAAATTGGGCAGAAAAACGTTGCATTATGTGAGGGATCTCTCTGTGCAGTTAGCAAAGGCAAACTGCCAGCTTCAAAGGTCTGAGAAGCTCCTACGACAGAAGGAGAAAGCCAGCAAGCAGCTCAGGACTGAATAAGCATCGCGGATGGCGAGGCTCATCCAGGAACAAAATGACGCGACCGAGGCAGCGCGAATCCGAGAGGAAAGACATCGAGCTCAGGTTCTAGCGCCTGCTGAAGGAAGTGGAAGACCTCACGAAGGAAAAGCGTCGACTCCAGTGTGACCTTAAGGTGGCGGAACTCAAGAAGATGAAAGGCTCCCCAAGTCCTCAAGAATCCCAACGGGAAAGCGCCCCTGAAGACACGCATGGAAGAGGACGAACGAACGAACACAGTCTCCAAGGAAGGAGGAAGACTTCGAAATCGAGAGGAGACGAGTCGAAGCCTCCGGCAGATTCTCAAACCAACCTCGAGAGAGTCTGCCATCAAACACAACAAGGAAAAAAAGCAAGTTTTTGGAGGAAACCAAATGTCTGGTACATATAAGGAACCTTCCAAAATGTGAAAACAACATAGTACAAGCTGTCAGAGGACCGTCCACAAACAAGTTATTCTTCAAATGGAAGTTGAAAAACCTGAAACACCATGTCAGGAAATTCTCAATTTATATATATTCAGAAATTCTGAATATATATAAATTCAGAGTTGGAGTGATAACACCATGTCAGGATTCTCAATTTATATATATTTAGAAATTCTGAATATATATAAATAAAATTCAGAGTTGGAGCGATAACGCCATGTCAGGAAATTCTCAATTTATATATATTCAGAAATTCTGAATATATATAAATTCAGAGTTGGAGTGATAACGCCATGTCAGGAAATTCTCAATTCATATATATTTAGAAATTCTGAATATATATAAATTCAGAGTTGGAGCGATAACGCCATGTCAGGAAATTCTCAATTTATATATATTCAGAAATTCTGAATATATATAAATTCAGAGTTGGAGCGATAACACCATGTCAGGAAATTCTCAATTTATATATATTTAGAAATTCTGAATATATATAAATTCAGAGTTGGAGTGATAACACCATGTCAGGAAATTCTCAATTTATATATATTCAGAAATTCTGAATATATATAAATTCAGAGTTGGAGTGATAACACCTTGTCAGGAAATTCTCAATTCATATATATTCAGAAATTCTGAATATATATAAATTCAGAGTTGGACCGATACAAAACTTCCAGAACTACAGTATTTTTTTTTTGTTTTGTTTTGGTGAGCAGTGCCAATGAGCAGAGGGAAGGCGCTCACTGCTGGCTAAACAAAACCTCTCTGCAATGATTTGGCCCTGTGATGACACCCCAGCAGTGAGGCTCATCCGTTAAAAGCCGTTAAAAGAGCCGCGAGAGAGAGAGGAGCGAGAGAGAGAAGATGAGGAGAGAGAGAGAGAGTTAAAAAAATTTCTGGAGCAGATGGAAGAGATAGGCTATTTTTGCAGGTGCAGGACGGAATACTTCTGGAGGAGTTAAAAAAGAATCCTGAGAAATTGAGAATGCAAAACACGAGATAACTGCTCACTTAGAAAAGACAGAGGACAGGAGGCTCCAGGGAGGCGAGAGGTCAAAAAGAACGTTCCTATAGGTACTAAGAAGAAATTCAGATGGCATTAGTTGTAGATATTGAAGAGGAGGAGGAGGAGGGCTGACAGAAAGGCTGAGAGAAAGCAGAAAAAGGATGCATGAAGATCTTCAGAGAAGAGATACAAGGAGACGAAATAAAAAAAGGAAGATGGATACACGAAGGAGTCCTGGAAGCGGAAATGAGAGGAGCTGGAGGAAAGCGAGATAAACCAAAGAGAAGGCAAACGGAAGGATACAAGAACATCGATAGAAAAGAAAAACTCTGATTTCCCTAAGAGACAAAAGAAGATCAAGAAAAATGAGAAAGAAGCTATTCAGAAGATCATCCCATAAATGATTTTTGTGCAAGGTGAAATTGTCAATGTTCATTTGAGGGATTCTCCGGAAGACGAACTACAAATGGAAACCTGTTTCAAGGAATTCTAAGAAGTGTTGTTATGGTGAGCAGTGCCAATGAGCAGAGGGAAGGCGCTCACTGCTGGTTAAACAAAACCCTTCTGCAATGATTTGGCCCTGTGATGACACCCCAGCAGTGAGGCATCATTGCCGTCAAACGTGCAAGGGGAGAGAGAGAGAGATAGAGAGAGAGAGAGAGAGAGAGAGAGAGAGAGAGAGAGAGAGAGAGAGAGAGAGAGAGAATACAGCTGCCATAGATTATGAAAAAGAATCATATTAATATGAATGGTCAGTTCCAATGATATTTAAGACTTTTTTATATAGAAAATATAACGATTTACAACAATACGATGTGATAAGATTTCATAATAATTATTTTCCAAAATATATACGATAACATTTCTTAAAGCAGAAGGTCTCAAATATTAGATTAATAACTAAACAGGAATAAAAGCTCTCTCTCTCTCTCTCTCTCTCTCTCTCTCTCTGTACACTATATGCATTTCTTTCATTACCGTTCCCCTCTCTCTCTCTCTCTCTCTCTCTCTCTCTCTCTCTCTCTCTCTCTCTCTCTTTCTCTCTTCTCTTTTCTTATCTCTTTGTCCAAATATATTTCATTCATTATTGCATTTCTTTGCCTGATTACTGTGATTTCCCCTTCTCCTCCCATTCCAACTATTCTAACTATGTACTGGTTGTTTGAACGTGGACCACGTTTCAAGGCAAGAAGGGCATGATCTCTCCAAGCCAGGTTTGGCGGGGCGACGCCGGTTTTGTTGCTGGCTGTACATGGCGTTATTACCACTAACCAACGGTTAAGTATTTTAAAACTTAAGGATCATGACTGGTGTGATAAGTGAGGAGAAACAGAATATATCTTACACGTTTTACTTTTGCGTTCAGTTAAGACCTATTTTGTGGTATTTCCAAAACGTGTTGCATGACACTTGTAACATGGCACAAAACTAATGTTGTATTTTCCGAATAGACCACGAAAAGTGACTAACAGTATGCTAGCGTTAGTTACTGGGTATATGTATGCAGTTTGGTTCAGCTGAACAAAAAATTGGAATCATAGAGAATTGCTATCATTCGTCAAAAGTAAATTCTGCTTTGACCGTTGGTTATTAAAAATGGTATACGAAGGAAGTTTGTCAAAAAAATCTCACGAAACAGGATTTGGGTTATGGGATTTAAATTGCTTACCTTTTAGTTAGGTGTCTGTTGAATATTTGTATTGTAATTATACTAAAAAAATACCGATATTGTAAATTTATTGTAAAATTAAGTTTCTGGAGCTCAGGTATCTTATGTGTAAAGATATGCAACAGTTAATTATCTGGACAATGTTAATTTTGAGAAGCAAATCTGGGCTTGAACACATCAAATTTGACTTTGTATTTGAATTGATATAAAAAATTTAATTGTACTTTCCAAAAATGTAAGAAATACTACATGTTGTAATTATTTTCGCATAATAAAGGAAAAACTTATAGAAACGGTAGTTTACGAACAAACGTGGAAACACTTGAAACAACTCAACTTTATACCCGATGTTCAGTCAGCTTACAGAAAAAAACCACTCAACAGAGACTACATTGTGCGCGATTATAAATGATATGATAAAAATTATAGCAAATGGAAAATGTGGCATACTGGTTATGTTCGACCTAAGTAGATCCAGGACGCTGCCTTACAGCACTCCTCTACTTAGGTCATTCTTTTCTGATTTCACATTTGATACAACCTAAGGTATTGGCAATTACACAACTCAGTTATCTAGAATTCTAAACAAGCACAAGGTTAGGTATAAACTATATGCTGATGATACTGGGTTCTATTTTCCTGCCGAAATGGTAGAAGACGCTAATAGTAATATTGATGCAATATTGAAAGATGTAAAACAAATAGATTTTGGCGAAGAAACTGAACGTTAATGAAGGCAAAACTAAGTGTATTCTATTTGGATCTGACAGTGCACTACGAAAATATGAACACTTCAAATGAATAACTGCTGGTTCGTCATCAATAAACTTTGTAACAGCAGTAACTTAGGAGTACTTATTGATAACAAATTTTCGATGAAAAACCATATACTGCATATTGTAAAAAACCTGTAACTATCATATTAGCAACATTACATTTATTAGAGTATATTTAAATGAAGATACTCTGAAAACAGCAATGTGTAACCAAATACTTTCGAGGCTTGAATACTGCAACGTTATATACCACGGCCTCTACAGCTACCTACTAAGAAAACTGCAAGGAGTACAAAAGAGAGCTGCCAGATTAATCAAAGGACTACGTTCCCGTGACAGTATAACCCCAACACTAATTGTGATACATTGGCTCCCAGTAAAAGGAGAAATAAAATACAAAATACTTCTTATGGTCTTTAAAGCACTAAAATTTGCTGAAAAATCATATCTGAGACACTGCTTGCTTCTTTAGACCTTAAATGAATATTGTAATCAGACTTGCAAGTGAAGCATATAAGCTATTTGAACCTAGAACAAATTGAAGTCAGGCCAGAGAGCACACTGAGACTATA
Organism: Macrobrachium nipponense; assembly: GCF_015104395.2. Taxonomy (NCBI): domain Eukaryota; kingdom Metazoa; phylum Arthropoda; class Malacostraca; order Decapoda; family Palaemonidae; genus Macrobrachium; species Macrobrachium nipponense. The sequence continues at coordinate 41,384,749 of NC_061110.1, read as the reverse complement.
CAACAAAATACCGCCTAAAGTGAAGATCATACGAGAAGAAAGCAAATTTAAAAAAGAACTAATGACTCTGCTGTTCTGAAGGAGCTACGATACTGACAAAAAAACACTAAAAGACAATTATAAATGTAAGAAGCAACTTATCATGAAACGTACAAGAGTGGGAATCATCACTGTGGAGGGCTGTACATAAAACCAAGCAAAGTGAACAAAGCTGAATAGCTGGCAGAATGATGTGAAGAATGTTAACAATCCTTAAGAGGTGACGAGGACAATGCTGGAGATATTTAAATACTTAAAACATTATCACGATGGTTTGTGTTTCTTTCAGCCACATGGCGCCCACATGGTTGTTCTCGTACAGAGAAAGTTAATTCGTCAGGTAGGCCTACCACGTGGGGGCCACAATACTATGTAAATTTAATTGCTACTTTGAGCAGGAATCTCACTTTTATCCCAATGTTTCATTCTAAATGTTTGCTTTATAGACCCACTGCTTCTATAATTTTTCTACATGTGAGTTAAAATTATTGAAGAAATAAGGACCAATGATGTTCCACGTAGTACTTTGCCGAAAGTGAGTTAAAACCACAATTTACAGCATCATATTTTTATATATGGTTTATACAGATTCCACTTCTTTGAATATAATCAAAACATTAATGAGCTCAATCTATCTGATTATTTTCTGTAATATTTAAAAGTACGACCTTTTCGTTAGAGAATGTCCTCCACTTCTGCTTTGGGAGTAATTGAAAATGATTGCATTAATGGTACATTTCATTCAATTGAGAAATCTGTGAACTACATGTGAACGCATTCTGTTTTCGATTATGTTTTGAGATACAGGAAACTATCTTTTCAGAAATTATCAATGAGGTGTGCTGTGCCTATAAGGAAAATCCGTGAATCGTGTTTGCTATGTTGAGCTCAAGTGATGATCGATGCTACCTTGAATTATTTTATTTTAATTTGTTTGCATAAGAATTCTTACTAATAATATAAATTAAGATTGTGTACTTCGAGCTCCAGCTCTGGCCCTCAAGTGTATACATACACACGCACACACACAAACACACACACACACACATATATATATATATATATATATATATATATATATATGTGTGTGTAGGTATAAGCTACGAAGGAAAATAAACAACGGATTTTCTGCAAGATCTTTCGACGTTCAACGTCCTTTACTCAGCAGATAAACTGACTTACATGAGGAATTGACACATAGGGATTATAAAGAGATTAGTACCTAGAATCCGGCACACCTGGAGAAAGAGTAACCTATCCAAACAAGCATAAACATGGGTACAATTCACCCTATATTATCCTTTAATTGTCTTGTCCTTGTGTCTGAACAGATTGACTTAATCTTTTTGTTTCTTAAATTGTTCCCATGTTTATGCTTGTTTGGAAAGGTTACTCTTTCTCCAGGTTTGCCAGATTCTAGGTACTATTATCTTTATAATCCCTATCTTTCAGTTATAGGAGCTTTCCTGTACTGTCAATTCCTCATGTAAGTCAGTTTATCTGCTGAGTAAAGGACGTTGAACGTCGAAAGATCTTGCAGAAACACCGTTGTTTATTTTTCCTTCGTGGCTTGTACCTTTATTTATGGATTTATCAACGTTCCAAACTTTCGTGATTCAGTTATACACACACACACACACACACAACACACATATATATATATATATATATATATATATTATATATATATATATATATATATAATATAATATATATATATATATATATATATATATATATATATATATCTATCTATCTATCTATCTATCTATATATATACTATATATATATATATATATATATATATATATATATATATATATATATATTAAAAGCAACGTCTCAGTAGGAAAAATTTTCAGTCTAACATTAGGTTGAAATTTATATCATTAAATAAAAGCACACAAAAACTCTCTGCGAGAACGAATTCGACGGCCATAAAAGACAATCTGGTGCCGAAGGTTAAATGAAACAGAAAGTTGCCTTTTGCCGCCTGAAAGTGGTTTTCGATAGACTGGTTATTCGATCAAATATTTTACACATCCATTTTGTGCTCGACCCCAGTCACTATAATAGTAGGGGCAATGTCTTTGAAAACTCATGCTGAACGTGGCCTATGTCTAGTTTGGGATTCATTCTCCCTACCTTTGACCCACCAACACTACGCTCTCCCCCCTCCCACCCCACTCTCGCTCTCTCTCTCTCTCTCTCTCTCATCTTTATCTTATGTAGCTGAGAGATCAAAATAAATAATTCACCAAGCACTGAAACACTTCCGATTTAATACTAAGTTATTATAATGTGTGGCTTCTATTGTATCGGTAATATTTAGTAGAGTGATAATGATAACTAGTGGGCGTTTCTTCGACAAATGCAAGGCCGTAATTATGTTGAGAGTAAATATTAAAGAAATTAGTGTTAAGACAGAAATGCTGAGATTTAGAGACTTCGCCTTAATTCAAACTACTGTCGCAACCGGTTAGTTATCCATTAGTGAGCGCTGTGGCTACCCACATCAATTGTCACGAACATTCACGCGAGGCTTTTGGTTTCGGTTAAAAGTCCATTTAACTGCTTGTTCCACATTTGGTCTATGACTATTTATATGTAAGAGATCATTAGAATCTTTTTTGGAATTTCTTCCGTGTAGGATTTTTCTCTCTCCAAAAATTTCTAAGGTTTAGAAATCTTTTGCCAGAGATGTAAAAGCCTGATTATGCGCTGTTCTTCCGTTTTAGATTAAGTGAACGAACACAGCAAAAAAAACTTCTAAAAAGAGAAAAAGTTCTTTGTAAGGTTTACAACTCCTTTGTAAGAGGTGCAAGCATCATATATAAAGAGTGAAAGCAATAAAGCTAGAGCTTTTTCTGAGCAGCCTTGATGCGAAAAGGCCGGGTCTTTTACCTCTTAACTTCCAGGCTGACAGGCGGCCAGTTGCTGCAAATATTTTCATTTTGAATTGGTTTATTTTTGAAATAGCCGGGAAACGTGCCACCTGTCTTAAAAACAGCATTGAATAACTCAAGGCAATTTATCTGCCATAACTGGAGAATCGTGAACTACAAGCTCCAAAGTTGATGCATCGTCTATTTTATTGATGTAGATTATAAGTTATCATCTTTATTCCCTCTGTTGAACATCACTATATTCCCAGCTTGGCAAAAATACTTTAATCTGTTTTATTCATATTTCTCAATCCGAACAATCTTAACATGCCAAGTTACGATATCATTTATTTTTGTACCATCATCACAGTTGGCGAATCACGTCTTCTCTCAGCGCAGAGGATTTATCAGGTATTATCGCAACATGAAAATGCTGCAGCCTGTGAGATGCTGGAGGGAAGAGGCCATTATGTTAATAAAGTCTCATAGTTAGATCGCTTTCACCTATGACCCTTTTGGGAAACACTTTAATCAATTAGGCGATGTTTCGCAAAGTTAACATGAAAAGATGTTCACATGTATGTGATTTTCTTTCATTATGTACATAAAACATCGGACCATTGAAGTACGGCCAGTCAACAAAAGGATTTTTTCAGAATGCAATGGAGGAGACAGTATTTCTACTCAGTTGTAAAATCAACTCGCATGCTACTTTGTATTACTTTTATACTTCAAAAGTGAAAAATTAATAATCCAGACGTGGTAGTTTTCCTACTGAAATTCTTGATTAAGGTTGCACAAATTTGAGCTAAATTCTAAATCGTAGGCAGTATAACCTTGTGACCATAAGCACTGAAATGAAAGTACGTAATATCATATGATTTACTATCACTTCTCAACCCTCGCAGTGAAAGGAACTAGTTACTCTATATTTACCGTAATTATATATACCTTTGAAAATAAATTCTTTCAGCAAAGTAATTATTTTCTACTTGACACTACATGAAAAAATAAATAAATACCGTCGATGGGGTCCTTCAAATAACAGGAGAAAGCCTTCCTCATTATAGAGCATTTAAGCTTGTTTTCCGAAGTCCCTAACTTGAGTAATCGAGTCTCGCTCCCAGGAGATATATATTGAGGCTTGGGCACATACTGACGAAGACTCAAAGACGAGAGAGAGAGAGAGAGAGAGAGAGAGAGAGAGAGAGAGAGAGAGAGAGAGAGAGATTTTGTCCTAAATATAGAGTAACTAGTTCCTTTTACTGCGAGGGTTCAGACGTTATAAATCATATAACATTTATACCTTATTTGCTAACTTAGAATAATGTTCTTTAATCAGATAATAGTCTGACAACATTTAGATATGCCAAACTCCACCCACTTGCGTATTATTTATGTGAAATAACACGTTTATACAGAAGATACTCTGGTAACATGGTTGGTAGGACTGTTGGCTACATGTCTAAATATGATGAGATATTTCATAACGATTCGAACAAAATACCTAAAAACCTGCAAAGAACAAGGAATTTTCATGTAGTTTTATTTTTACTTGTTTTAACTAATACCTATTTTTGAATTATAAACATATATTTTAAACTAATTAATATACAGACTATAAAAAATCAGGATCCGAACTATATATATATATATATATATATATATATATATATATATATATATATATATATATATATCGTAAATCTTCTTGTTTCCCAACGTTATCCCTACATTAAGGGGTCGGTTGCCTGATGTACCTTATTCCTTAGATCATGAATTGTTTGGTGTTTGGCAATGGGGTTTTTTACGACAGCATGCCCTTGCTATCATCAACCGCCGTTATTGGCGGTGGGCCTCGCCTTTTACTAAAAACGAAGGCCTGCAAGGCAGCAGTTTCCACAGTTCTTGGCAGTGGGCCTAGCCTTTCAGTAAAAAGTAAGACTTCAAGGCAGCAGTTTCCACAGTTATTGGCGGTGGGTCTAACCTTTTACTAAAATGTAAGACTGCAAGGCAGCAGTTTCCACAGTTATTGGCGGTGGGTCTAGCCTTTTACTAAAAAGTAAGACTGCAAAGCAGCAGTTTCCATACTTATTGGTGGTGGGTCTAGCCTTTTACTAAAAAGTAAGACTGCAAAGCAGCAGTTTCCACAGTTATTGGCGGTGGGTCTAGCCTTTTACTAAAAAGTAAGACTTCAAGGCAGCAGTTTCCATACTTATTGGTGGTGGGTCTAGCCTTTTACTAAAAAGTAAGACTGCAAGGCAGCTGCTGTCCTTTTAGTCGCATTTTACGACATGATGGAGACTTTGTAAGTGTGCATGATACAAACGGCAAACGAAAGATCCCAAGAAAAGTTGTAATTTCTTTAAATTTTAATTTTTCCTGCTTCAACAGTCACAAGCCGTTTGGAAGCTTAAAGAGGAGACTTTTATTTTCAATATCATCTGAGAAAACACAGGAGTTTCAATATTTTTCTTTAGTCTTTGACGAATGTAATGATATCTTTAATACAGTACAACTTGTGATTTTTATCAGAGGTGTTGAAAATAATGTCCTGATTGTTGAGTAGTTTTGTACCATATCCAAAAATTTATTTTTGAAAGTATCTAAAAACCCTTAATTCAGGTTAGGTCAAGCTAAAAAAGTATAACCACAGACGGAGAAATAAACAAGGTGATAAGTAAAGCAGGGTTGGTTAAAAAAAAAAAAAAAAAAAAAAAAAAAACTCCACTGAAGTAGTTAATGCTAATGGTACACCTCCTCTGAGATTTCATTGCATTGTTCATCAACAAACACAGTGCAGTAACGTCGTTGTATCAAGTGTAAATTTCATCAGACGTCATTGGTTTGAATCATCGGCAGTTTCAGGCATTTTCATCGAAATAAATTCAGAGTATGGTGAAACATTGCAGTATACACAAGTGAGGTCCCTTGCCTCAGCAAAGAAAAATTTTCATTTTTTTTTCTTCGCCATGAAATTGAAATATTTCTTACTGAAAAAGGAAAGTTTCAGGAAGCATTTTCAGATACCGAGTGGGTTTTTTGCTCAGCTTTCTCGTCCCATATAACTGATCATCTGAATATATTGAACATAAGATTGCAAGGCAGAGGAAAGTTGTTATCAGACATGTTTACTAATGTGAGAATGTTTGAAAATAAACTAGACATTTTTATAAAACAGTTCAGTGAAGAAAACTTTATGCATGTTCTTACTTGCATAAAGTCCCTGAATCTGTTTACTAATTCCTCTTTTAGACTTTTTGTTAATTCGTAAACAGATTCAGGGACTTCCATGATCATATGGTTGAAATACCTCAGAACCTTTTCAGTGTAGTACCGGGGCGAAGTTCCAGGAATATATCAGATGGAAATTATTGATTTACAAGCCAATGATGCACTGAAAACCACGTTTAAGGAGAATAAGGCTTTTGTAAATGTATTTCTGTCTACCAAGGGAATATTCGGAATTAACAAGACTTGGCTGTAGTGTATATCTGTGAAGAAATAGTAAAATCGAAACGTAAATCAAAGCTTACTGACGAGGATCGCCAAATTTTGATGCTTTCTGGTACAAACATTAAAACTGATTTAGGTAAACCTGGATATAAGATGCGACATCGAATATCTCATTGTAGCTGCGCACAATGAGAAATAAACTAGTATTTACTGAATATCTTTTATTTATAGCGACAGTATGTAATTAGCAATAATCCACCCGCCCAATCTCTCTGGCTAAATAAAGTTTATCATAAGTACCAGTCCATATGACATAAAATCATGATAAAAAGTAACCATAATTGGCCGCGTGATTTCCTCTGAATATAGTTAGCAGATATATTAAGAAAATGTCAGCAATGAACGCGATGAAAATTAAATGAGATTAAAAAGGAAAACTATTGTACCTGTTATATTTTGTATGAAGATCTCTTTCATTCTAAGATACAAATCTATTCCCCACAGCAAGAAGGTAACCAATTTCATAGGTGTGAAGTTGAAGTCAACATGAGACTTCTGATTCTGGGAACTACCCCCGCTAAGTAGCTATTGTTGTTCGGGTTATTTACTGATGGTTCCCTCTAAAGGAAGCCTAAATTCACAGTTTTGGAGAAAGGAAATTACTTATGTTTCTTCTCGTAATATAGAAGGGTACACTGAGGACCAGGCACATTCACCTAGAAGCATTCCGAATCCTTTCCAAGAATACAGAATTAAAATGCTTGTAAGAGATAAAGAAAATTAGGAAGAAGTGCAAAGGTCCATACTAAGATAACTATTTCCTCAAACAAGGGAATTCTGAGTTCATGAAATGATTGATAGGAAGACTAAACTAGCTGTAGGGAATCCTTTTCTTTCCATTTCGACAATGTAGCTGCATGATGCAGTCTGCATCAGTTGTTATCTAATATCTAACATCGTGACACGCAGAGGGTTTCAACAAACCAGTGCCGTGCGATTTTTTTTGTTATCTGTATAGCTTTATAGAACTCAAACCAGTTCTTATCAACTTCATCCCTACGAACCAAAAACCTTTATAGTGAAACAAATAAAACATTTTTTGCTTTTCCTTGTTACTTACATAAGATTCTAAGGAATACATCAACATGGAAGTACATAATTACATATATGTATATATATATATATATATATATATATATATATATATATACATAAAATATAGTATATTATATTATATATATATATATATATATATATATATATATGTATATATATATATATATATATATATATATATATATATATATATATATATATATATATAAATATATATATACACACGCACACACACACACACACACACACACACACACACACACATATATATATATATATATATATATATATATATATATATATATATATATGTGTATATATACGTAGAAGTTCTTAGGAATCTTTTCTCAATCAGTATAGAGAGTGAGTGCCATTATAATACGCATATTGAATAGGCTTCGGCTAGGACGAACCACCGCTGATGATGTGAAAGTTATGCAAATCCGTGAGAAAATTTGTATTCGAATTTTCAGTGAGAAGATAAAAGGTTTTCTTCCATATGAACTCTACTTTAATGGAAAATGTCTCTCAACACTTTTAGCGCTTCCCATTTATTTATTTATTTATTTTTTTTTTGTTAAGATGCTTCTTTTCAGTTATTATCAACAATAAGATAAAATACTGAACGTACAGCTCACATTCCTTCATGCTCTTTAACCTTTACATACACGTTACTTTAGACGCATAGCATAAGAGTGGATTAATATGATAGCGTCATCCTCCTTTTATTTAGCATATAAGAAACCTAGTTATAAGTTTCATTTTTATTAGAACTCTAATTGAAAATTTAGTAATCCCATTCCACTTATGATATGTAATTTTGAGCTCATGCTTGTACTCTTGGGGTCTTCTTTCATTTAGCATGATTTGCTAACATTCTCATCACTTTGTCCACAGTTCGATTCTCGGCTCTGCCAACGCGGAATCAGAGGAATTTATTTTTAGTGATAAAAGAAAATTCATCTCTCGATATAATGTAGTTCGGATTTCACAATAAACTGTAGGTGCCGTTGCTAAGTAACCAATTGGTTCCTAGCCACGCAAAAATATCGAATCTTTCGGATCAGCCCTAGGAGATCTGTAATTAGCTCAGTGATCTGGTAAAACTAAGATAGACTTTTTTTTTTTTAACTTTATCAAATATTTGTCTCCAAAGTCAAGATTATATGATTGCGTCTTAATAATTCGAAATGTGTTTGAAAAAAGTCATAATAATTTGTCGTAGATGCGGGTTTTTATTTGGTATATATTACAGATATTCTCATCACTTTGGCAAATCTCTGTCTCCAAAGTTAAGAAAGGTTGCTGAGCAGTGCCAATAATTTGAAATGTTCTTTAAAAAAATATTATAATAATGAAAGATAGATGTCGGTTTCTTCCTTTCAAACAGGTGCTTAAAAATCTGTAAGATAAAACTGACTGCTTTAATTTTGCCTTGACTTTTCATGTCTTCACATTTGGTTGTTACACATCGCAGAATTCATACGCTGCCAGAAACCAATTATTCAGTTGTCAGGGCGATTGGAATGGCTCGTCTCGCCATTCGGTCACTTGTTATGGAATGACCAATTATAAAAAAAAAGCAGTGTGTAAAGATGGAATAGTTTTCTGATGTCAAATATAAAAGTTCAATTGGAAAACAAAAACCAAAGTCACAGTATGTCTGTAATAAACTAAAAATCTCGTTATTTGTTTATGAAGGCGAATGTGGCAGTTTGTTTGATGGTAGTTCAGATGTTTTATAATTTCCTTAGTGGTTATACTGAGTCTAAAAGTTTTTCTTTCCTACTAACGTAACGAAATATGATTCAACTATCAGTTAATTTATAATTTCCAATAAGATTACATATGAACAATTATGCGCTGGACGTTAAGAAACAAGGCAATGTTTAGAAAAGCGAATGTTCCACCAATAATTGCATATCCCATTATGGTGAATACCGAGTCTTGTTCCACAAAGTACACCAGTTAGTGGTGTACAAAATAAAAGTAGTGGATCGGTATTAGACTAGCATTTACCACAGCGCTTTCATAAAATCTAAATATAGTGATTTCAAATTTATTTTTTAATATTTTTCCTTACATTTTAGAGATGGAAATGATAGTTATTTCTGAAAGAGGTCACATGGAGCTTTGAATACGAATCCTAGGAAATTGAAAACTTTTTATCAGGGTGAGTGTAGGATATAGTTACAATCACTTTAATAACCTCTATATTTATTTCATCAATTCTGATATATGTTTTGTTGATATCCATTGTTTCTGATGTTATTTCCTTTTCCAGTTTTGAGTTCATCTTTCACTCAAAGGTGAGATTAATTTTCTAATTAAGATCCAGCAACCAGTTCTATAAAAAACTTCTATATTGTCTTATCAGGATTTTAAAACGGGAAAAGCTTAGAATGACTTTTATTATATAAAAAGAAAAACGAGTACTTTAATGAGAAGCAAGCACATCATTTCAAAATTCTAGAACTTTCTCATTAACCTAAACTTCCGCCGCCTACACCTCCACAAGGCCCCCCCCCCCTCTCTCTCTCTCTCTCTCTCTCTCTCTCTCTCTCTCTCTCTAGAAAAAAAAAAAAAACTTAGCTAGATTATTTAATATATCAAACATATCACGCATACCCGTTTAGATAATTTCTTTTACTTTATGTTATATATAGACATATATATATATATATATATATATATATATATATATATATATATATATATATATATATATATATATATATATATATCTAATAAAAGGAGCCCATAAAAACACCAAAATGTAGAGAGAAAAGTACTATATTTCAGAGACTGCTGTCTCTCTCTTCAGGTATATGAATGAGAAAAGTTTACAGAAAAGGTGGTATTTATACCAAGAGATCCGTCCACAAGTAAGCCAATTTAGGTCACCCCCGCTGATAATCTTCCTTTAATCTTCTTAAGCGTTGGTTGAATGAACACTGCGTCGACGACATCTGAGATCCACGCCCCTTTTGAGATGTTTCATTACCTGCTTCTCTTTTTATTAAGGCCGATTCCATCATTTGACTCTTGTACCGGCAGTTGCTGCTATAAATTACATGTGACATATTCCAGTTTATTCTATGGTTATGTTCATTTATATGGTTGAAAATAGCCGAGTTCTGTTGTCTAACTGACTGTTTGTGTTGTATTAATCTCTGGGGAAGTGATTTACCTGTAAATCCGATGAAAGATTGGTCACAGTCCTGGCATGGGATCTCATATACCCCAGAGTCTTTGGGAGATGTCTTTTGTTGGACGTTAATCAGGGATTTGGCTAAGGTATTTGGGTAGGTAATGCAAAAGGGTTGGATTTCCCAATCTCTTAAGTCGTCTCCAGGTGAGGAATTTTTATTTTATTGTTGGGTGTGTCTCTGGTCTTGTCTTTAGGGGTCGGTAGAAAATTACTTTTGCTTTGCTTTTTGAATTGCTTTCTCAATTATATGGTCAGGATACTTTAAAGATGAAAGTTGCTTGCGAATTAGTTCAAATTCTTTTTCCAGGAAATCTGGGGAACAAATTCGTAAGGCTCTTAAGAATAGGTTGCTAGCTACACCTATCTTGATAGTAATGTCGTGATAGCTAAAGTAGTGAATATATGAAAGTGAGAACGTTGGTTTTCTGTATATGGTAAATTTGTATTCTGTCGTGTCTCTGATTATTAAAACATCAAGAAAAGGAATTTTGTTGTCAGTTTCCCATTCAACTTTAAATTTGATGCTGGGCACTAATGCGTTTAATTTTGAGAGGAATTCATTAAAATTACCCCACTTATTATCCCAAAATGTTAGGATGTCATCCACGTATCTCATCCATTTTATTTTATTGTTGGGTGTGTCTCTGGTCTTGTCTTTAGGGGGTTGGTAGAAAATTACGTTTGCTTTTTGAATTGCTTTCTCAATTATATGGTCAGGATACTTTAAAGATGAAAGTTGCTTGCGAATTAGTTCAATTCTTTTTCCAGGAAATCTGGGGCGGGGAACAAATTCATAAGGCTCTTAAGAATAGGTTGCTAGCTACACCTATCTTGATAGTAATGTCGTGATAGCTAAAGTAGTGAATATATGAAAGTGAGAACGTTGGTTTTCTGTATATGGTAAATTTGTATTCTGTCGTGTCTCTGATTATTAAAACATCAAGAAAAGGAATTTTGTTGTCTGTTTCCCATTCAACTTTAAATTTGATGCTGGGCACTAATGCGTTTAATTTTGAGAGGAATTAAACTCACAAAGACAATCTTCCATTCAGACCCATCGTTTCATGCGCCGGAGCTTTCAATTACAAAATTTCTAAATGGTTAGCTGGCCTCCTTTCTCCTTTTTTTAGACACTTTTTCTCCCATTCACATCAAACATTCGGAAGATTTTTGTCACAAATTCAGAGAAGCACATATACCACTTCACAACATAAAACTTTTAAGCCTTGACGTAGACTCCCTATTCACAAAAGTACCAGTACAGGACGTTCTTCAGTTTTTAAGGGAAAAATTATCCCCCTATTCAGATCATTTCCCATTGGCGCTTAACAAAATAATAAAGTTAGTTGAATTATGTGCATCTAATAACGTATTTTCATTCGGGGAATCATTCTACAAGCAAAAATTCGGGTGTAGTATGGGTAGTCCTTTAAGTCCTATTTTAGCCAATCTGTACATGGAATACTTTGAAACTACAGTAATAAATGCAATAAAAACCCAAAAACATGCTGTGGATGAGATACGTGGATGACATCCTAACATTTTGGGATAATAAGTGGGGTAATTTTAATGAATTCCTCTCAAAATTAAACGCATTAGTGCCCAGCATCAAATTTAAAGTTGAATGGGAAACAGACAACAAAATTCCTTTTCTTGATGTTTTAATAATCAGAGACATGACAGAATACAAATTTACCATATACAGAAAACCAACGTTCTCACTTTCATATATTCACTACTTTAGCTATCACGACATTACTATCAAGATAGGTGTAGCTAGCAACCTATTCTTAAGAGCCTTACGAATTTGTTCCCCAGATTTCCTGGAAAAAGAATTTGAACTAATTCGCAAGCAACTTTCATCTTTAAAGTATCCTGACCATATAATTGAGAAAGCAATTCAAAAAGCAAACGTAATTTTCTACCGATCCCCTAAAGACAAGACCAGAGACACACCCAACAATAAAATAAAAATTCCTCACCTGGAGACGATTAAGAGAATAACCCACACCCTTGGGAAATCCAACCCTTTTGCATTTACCTACCCAAATACCTTAGCCAAATCCCTGATTAACGTCCAACAAAAGACATCTCCCAAAGACTCTGGGGTATATGAGATCCCATGCCAGGACTGTGACCAATCTTACATCGGATTTACAGGTAAATCACTTCCCCAGAGATTAATACAACACAAACGGTCAGTTAGGTATGGACAACAGAACTCGACTATTTTCAACCATATAAATGAACATAACCATAGAATAAACTGGAATATGTCACGTGTAATTTATAGCAGCAACTGCCGGTACAAGAGTCAAATGATGGAATCGGCCTTAATAAAAGAGAAGCAGGTAATGAACATCTCAAAAGGGGCGTGGATCTCAGATGTCGTCGACGCAGTGTTCATTCAACCAACGCTTAAGAAGATTAACGGAAGATTATCAGCGGGGATTGAACTAAATTGCTTACTTGTGGACGGATCTCTTGGTATAAATACCACCTTTGTGTAAACTTTTCTCATTCATATACCTGAAGAGAGAGACCGCAGTCTCTGAAATATAGTACTTTTCTCTCTACATTTTGGTGTTTTTATGGGCTCCTTTTATTAGATGGAATTCTGTTGTTACAGAACATTTTTACCAATCATATAAAAATATATATATATATATATATATATATATATATATATATATATATATATATATATATATATATATATATATATATATATATATATATATATATATATATATATATATATATATATATATTTATATATATATATATATACACACACACAGATATATATATATATATAATATATATATATATATATATATTATATATATATATATATTATATATATAATATATATATTGTGACGTTTATAGATCGTTCGTCTACCCCGCAATTAACTAAATAATTTGATTTGGAAAACGGCAGCCATTTCTTTAGAATATCAGCTGATTTTTAGTAACCGCGGGAAACCCAAAACCCGCCAGCTAGAGATAGGAAGTTCCCAGTTGGGGGAAAAGAGTCTTTATCAGCTGTAGGGACGTATCTCAAAAGGGAAGGGTGTAGGCAGATTGGTACTTCTTAGACCTATACCTTAAGCTCTCTTTCCTGTGACCCCTCTGCTGGCTGTATGCTTGTTTTCCAGGATTTGCCTTTGATCGTGGGGGTTAAGCTGACCTCCAACCCCCAAGCAACCCAACTGAATTCTGTCTCAGTCGGCTGCGAGACGTGATCTTCGGACAGAGGTCAAATTACCTGCCTTCCTGTTAGGCTACCCAGGGTGTGAGTGGCGCGCCGATGACCCAGGCCTCAGACAAAGGGGGCCACATTTTCTACAAAGAGCCACTGACACGACATCCAGGTACGTCTTGTGAAACAACATATTGCCAGTCCCTTATCACCGATTATAATTTTGACCCTCATTCTCCCAATTCAATTTCCAGCAACAAAAGGAATTCATCCTTTTGTTCCCTCTCACTGCCTCATGGCCGCATGCTTCCCCTTGTGTGATCGTCCCAGACCAATGGAGTCATTGCATACTTCAGTGAACCCTTAAAAGTTCCTTCTCCCCAGTATTAGAGAATTAATTAATCAAAGCAAGAAGTCATTTTTTCTTTTATCTCGTTTAATCTGGGATTCTTTTCCAGATTCCATGAGTCACGTGCCGTCTCTGCCCGCAAGTGTGCATTACCCAAGTGAATGAAAATCAGCTTGAATTGAATGAGACTATAAGCCCCAACGTGGGGTCAATTCCAATATCATTTAACTTTTCTCCAGGCCAGCACGGGCCTTTTTTTGTAAATAAATAGTTTTAAAGTAACGAGCTGAGTTTTCTGGCGACCTTCCCTCTAAAGAAAGTAATAATAACTATCAGTTTACGGTAAGTTAAAGCAATTCCCTCTTGAAATCCCTCAATCACTTCCGTTTACGTATCTAGCCTCTCTCAGGCCGCTATATACGTAACATATATATATATATATATATATATATATATATATATATATTATATATATCATATATATTTATATATATATATATATATATATATATTCAAATTAAAGCAGTCCAAGTTTTATCTTACTGATTTTTAAGCATCTATCTTTCATTATTATAATATTTTTTTAAAGAACATTTCAAATTTTTGGCACTGCTCAGCAACCTTTCTTAACTTTCGAGACAGAGATTTGCCAAAGTGATGAGAATATCAGTAATATATACCAAATAAAAACCCGCATCTACGACAAATTATTATAGTTTTTTTCAAAGACTTCGAATTATTAACACGTAATCAAATTTTCTTGACTTTGGAGACAAATATTTGATAAAGTTAAAAAAAAATCTATCTTAGTTTTACCAGATCACTGAGCTGATTACAGGTCTCCTAGGACTGATCCGAAGGATTCGATATTTTTGCGTGGCTAGGAACCTTTTGGTTACCTAGCAACGGCACCTACAGTTTATTGTGGAATCCGAACCACATATTATCGAGAAATGATTTTTTGTTTTTATCACAAGAAATAAATTCCTATGATTCCGCGTTGGCAGAGCCGAGAATCGAACTGCAGACAGAGTGATGAGAATGTTAGCAGATCATACTAAATGAAAGAAGACCCCAAAAATACAAGCATGAACTCAAAATTACTAATCGTAAGTGAAATGGCATTACTAAATTTTCAATTAGAGTTCTAATAAAAATGAAACTTACAACTAAGTCTGTTATATATATATGCTAAATAAAAGGAGGATGACGCTATCAAGTTAATCCACTCTTATGCTATTCGTGTAAAGAAACGTGCATAGTAAGGTTAAAGAGCATGAAGGAATGTGAGCTGCACGTTCAGTATTTTATCTTATTATTGATAATAACTGAAAGAAAGCATCTTACAACCAAGGCCTATACATACAAAGAGGTCAAGACGGAAAGAAAACTGTCATCTTCGACGCTCCTCTCTTCTCGACTGTGACGTCACGCCGGCCACAACCCGTGATTCCACGGTGGCCGGCGCGACATTGTAGAGTTAAGATATTATTGTTAATTTCGCTTTTGAGGTAATTCTTACTCTTGACTATTTAATCTGATACTTTCGGTTATTCCCCAGTGAAAAGTCCGGAGCAACATGCCCAAAAACAATTTCTTTCTTTGATAAAGTAATTAATTATTACTTGTAGCCTTACGTACCAGCAACTGTGAATTGAGAAGCAAGTAATGAAGGTAAACACGATTGTAGTTCGTAAGTTTCGTATTAAATAAAAATAATTAACTACACACTTGAATAACAAACAGAAATAACATTCATTTATTTTACAACAAGTTTCCTTGATTGAAGGCCTTAAAATGGTTTTAAAGTTATTTATACCACAGAATTCTAAATATTTAACTTTAATTTTTTTCTCTGTTGTCTCCCGATCATTTTCAATTTTCATCTTTCTCTTGAGCCTTCGTTTTAATAGTATTATTTAGGTGCCTTAGTCATAAAAACATATATAGAGATCTTTGCGAAGCAATTCAATAATCTCTTCAGGGACCTTGACTACCTGATCCGTTTCAATTCAAGCAAACAAGAGTTTTTCTGCATGCGAAAGATTGGCTCTGCATCCCAAGATGTCAGAAACAATAGCAACCAATGGGATAAACCAGCAGCCTCAACATGCATTGATGGCGTTCCTAATAAAATAAACTGCTTAGATTTGCCTCATCAAAGTTAAAAATTAAAATTGGTTGATTTGTCCACTTCCCTACAAGACCTTGTAACATAAAAACCAATAGATCCTCTGTCGTTGGGGCTATATACAAATACATCCATACCCTTATTCGTAGCACCATTCATTACTAATACCACATTTCCATCCATACTTAATAACGCTATTTTTTCATTTTTACTGTAAAAGTTTCAAGCTTTAGCACGTAATAATGTTCAAAAACACTTGTCAAAATCCCTGGCTCGCAGAAGAATCTACTCGCTCTTTCTTTAATGTAGTTTCAACAAGGCAAATGGAAACCCCTTCTTAAGTCCTCAGATACTTTATAAACATTTGGAAACTCATGCTTCTTAAAGTTTAAAGCTGATGATGCAATGTCTTCGCCTGCCCCATTCGCTACCCTTTTCTTTTGTTAAATTGCTTTTATTTGGTTTTAGTTTTAAATAAATAAGGCCTCTAGAATATTTTCTGTTTCTTTTAATCACTTACGTTCCTAATAATTTGACATAACATTTTTCATTCAAAGCAACTTATATCATTCCTTTAATCTTGGCATTTTGTCTTCCTGAACTTGTTTTCAATTGTTTCCCTTCTTAACTGTTGCACTTCATTTTTTCGCTCTTCCTCATTAAACAGTTTTCTATTTTACACATGGTTCATTCACTTTTCCATTTTCCCCTACAGTGATTTCACTGGCACCATCCTTGCTCTGCAATTACACACTTCCTGTCTTCATTAATGAAACCTACCTTTGCAAACGTTTGTTTCTCTGAATACGTTTCTTAGACCTTCTTCTTCTTCTTGCCATTGCTTGATTCCATCAGGTGTTCTCTCTGGAACACAATCAAATAAATAGAGGTGAGATTTACCTTTTGACTAAATATATAACGACAAGCCAGAACACGCAAAACGCACATGCCACAGTTTATGATGTAATTCGTTTCTCAATTTATATCGTCAAGTAATCTACGAGAAAAATAATTGAAATCTGGTTATAGAATGAACTTTTAATAAGAGAATAAAAAAATAAAATAGTTGTAACTCACCTTTTTGGTAATATGTATCGATGGGACAAGCGGTTTTTCTTCAAATAACCCTCATATTTTTAGGGCTCTCAGTAGTCAGCAATCTTGATTTGAATATCATCAACTGTAGGTCCTCTGGGTTCGTGAAATGAACTGAACACACGGACTGCATTGCTTTGGATTGATTTCAATCAGATCGGCAACACACGTTTATCCAACTTATCACAGTAAATTTTGTCTCTAGGAAACACGGTAAAAACCTAATGCCATTGCCTTTTGATTTTCTCTGGTATTCAGGCATCCATAAACAGAAAACAGTTATTTGGCAATTTGGTGGGTTAAGTGATTGCTCTCGTTGTAAGTATAGGCCTTGGTTGGTTAAGAACGGTAAACTGACCGGGCTGGGGCGAAACTGTGGCGAGCGTTGACGAGCCCAGAAGGGTGGAGTCAGGGATAATCCTCTGTCCGACCTGACCTCTTTGTATAGAGGGCCTTGCTTTACAAACCAAAAAAAAGGAAATGGTAGAGGGCTAAAACGCACCTGTGGTAATTGAAGAAACATTTTCCATCTAAGTAGAGTTCATATGGAAGAAAACCTTATCTTCCCACCTGAAATTCGAAATACAAATTTTCTACCCGGATTTCGCATCAACTTTCACATCATCAGCGGTGGTTCGTTCTAGCCGAAGTGCCTATTCAATTATGGCGTATTAAAATAATGGCACTCCGCTCTCTATTCTGATTGACGAAAAAGGTTTTCTTAAGAACTTTACGTATATATAACATATATACATAGTATTATATATAATATATATTATCATAATATAATATTATATTATAGATATATTATATATATATATGATGTGTGTGTGTGTGTGTGGTGTGTGTGGTTTAGTGTGTTGTTGTGTCTATATATATATATATTTATAATATCATAATTATATAATACTATATATATATATATATCTTAATTACGTACGTCCATGTGGATGTATTCCTTAGGAATCTTATGTAAGTAAACAAGGAAAGGCACAAAATCTTTATTTGTTTCACTATAAACGGTTTTTGGTTCTTAGGGATGAAGTTGATAAGAACTGGTTTGAGTTCTATAAAGCTATACAGATAAAAAAAATCGCACGGCACAGGTTTGTTGAAACCCTCTGCGTGTCACGATGTTAAATATTAGATTACAACTGATGCAGGACTGCCATCATGCCGTTACATTGTCGAAATGGAAAGAAAACAAACAAGGATTCCCAACAGCTAAAGTTTAGTCTTACCTATCAATTCAATTTCATGAACTCAGGAATTCCATTGTTGTGGCGGAAATAGTATCTTTTAATATGGGACCTTTGGCACCTTCTTGTCCGAATTTTCTTTATCTCGTTACAAGCATTTTAATTCTGTATTCTTGGAAAGGATTCGGTATTGCTTCATAGGCGTGTAATGTGCCTGGTCCTCAGTGTACCCTTCTATTTATTAACGAGAAGACACATAAAATTTAATTTCCGTTTCTCCAAAAACTTAGTGAATTTAGGCTTCCTTTAGAGGGAAACCATCAGTAAAATACCCGAACAAACAATAGCTACTTAGCGGGGGTTAGTTCCCAGAATCAGAAAGGTCAGTCTCATGTTGACTTCAACTTCCCACCACCTATGAAATTGGTTACCTTCTTGGCGTTGGGTCGGGGAATAGCTTTGTATCTTCGAATGAAAAGAGATCTTCATACAAAATATAACAGGTACAATAGTTTTTCCTTTTTTAATATTTTATTTTCATCGCGTTCATTGCTGACATTTTCTTAATATATCTGAAATGTACTTTTGCTAACTATATTCTGAAGAAATTCACGAGGCCAATTATGGTTATTTTTTATCATAATTTGTATGTCAAATGCTTCGCTAAATTTTATCGAAAATTTACTAGAGTAACTTAAAAGGATGGAAATAGACTAATGGGAGGATTCAGAGAAAAATTGCAGTAAAATTAAAAAACAAAAAAAAAAAAAAAAAAAATTAAACTTTACTTTAATATAAAAACTTGAATTCAAGACTGAAGTTATTGAAGGGTATAGCTTCATGCAAAGTTAAAGTAATAAATCCCCGTATTACATTGAGGAAAGTGTCCTGTTAGTTCCAAGACGATAAAAGACTATAGCTCTTGACCCTTCTCTTCCACTCCAAGGTTGCCACCCCTTTTTTAGCGAGACTCCAACCTACAGGAAAAAACAAAAAAAGAAGAAGTTATAGGGAGCGAACTTGAATCTGGTGCCATACCCAAACACACGTTAATAACAAAAGGTACCGAGGCTAAACAAGAAAATTAAAATCTTCGAAAATTTTATTTTAACTCGATACGTTAATTCAAGGCACTGAAGGTTGAAAAATTAATGAAGGGCCTTTGCCTCAATGATCTTTAAGTGGTATAGTACACTATCGCCGACAAAGTAACATCAAATAACACCCTTGGATCTGCATTACATTGAACTTACCCTGAGTTAGGCAGCCAGCAGCGAAGATCTTGGAACTCAGCCGTCGGTCCTTCCACCATGTATTGTCCTTCACCTCGAACCCCACACGATGAGCTTATTTTTCTCATGTTGGCCAATTTTCGTTAAACCACCTTGACGAATAGGCGATCGTGATTGAATGCAAAGGAAAGTCTCTTGAGCAGGCATTACCACATCCGTACCTGCCAGGGAAAAACGATCCATCAATAAAAAGTGAAGAAAGTAGAAATTGATCACCCGACCAAGCAACTATCGAATCCTCAAAAAATTTTCGTAAACCGGTAACCGTCCCGTCTTGTCTTCGGCGACCGGTGGTGGTTAGTGAAACGGGTCGTGGGCGGTACTTTAGTTACTGTCTTTTTTTTTTTTTCTTACCCGAGCTTTTTTCCGTAGTCCTTTTGTTAGGTCTGACGTCTGTCGTTTAGGTGACGTATCCAAGGACCAGTGGAAAGGGAAACATGGTAAGTCCATGCACGTACAAATTCAATAGGGGGTTACTTAACTCAATTGATTTAATTATTTAATTGTAAATAAGTTTGAGATTCAATTTCTTGAAAAAATGTTTTTATTTGTATTAATATTTTTGGTACAAATGCCACTGGTAGGTTATGATAAAGTTTATTTTAGCCAGGAGAGATTGGGGGGGGGGTTGCGGTTATTGCTAATTACATACTGTCGACATTAAATGAAAGAATTTATCAGTAAATACTAGTTTAATTTCGCCATTGTGCGCAGCTACAAAGAGATATTCAACTGTTGGCATTCTTTCATTCAGGTTTACCTTATTTCAGATATTAATTGTTTGTTATGAACCAGGAAAGCATTCAAAAATTTGGCGATCCTCGTCCCAGTAG
This sequence comes from Macrobrachium nipponense, assembly GCF_015104395.2. Classification (NCBI taxonomy): domain Eukaryota; kingdom Metazoa; phylum Arthropoda; class Malacostraca; order Decapoda; family Palaemonidae; genus Macrobrachium; species Macrobrachium nipponense. The sequence continues at coordinate 41,363,939 of NC_061110.1, read as the reverse complement.
GGCTTAGATTCTTACGGTTTTCGATTTTACTAGTTTCATTTTTTAAATATTTCTTTCACCAAGATATCCGTACTAAAAAAAAAAAAAAAAAAAAACCCAAACACACACAAAAAAACAAAACCATACCTACAGCCAAAGGACCTTGTTAATTACCGAATATTCCCTTTGGTAGACAGGAATAACATTTACAAAAAGCCTTATTCTCCTTACACGTGGTTTTCAGTGCATTCCATTGGCTTCTGCAAACAATCTTAATTTCCATCTGATAATTATTCCTGGGAACTTCGCCCAACGGTACTAACACTGAAAAGGTTCTGAGGTATTTCAACCATATGATCATGGAAGTCCCTGAATCTGTTTACGAATTCCTCTTTTAGACTTTTTGTTAATTCGTTACATTTATTATTGAGGCAAATGAAATATTTTTTCTTCCATTCAGCAACTCATCGCAAGTAAGAACATGCATAAAGTTTTCTTCCCTGAACTGTTTTATAAAAATATCTAGTTTATTTTCAAACGTTCTCACATTAGTAAACATGTCTGATAAACAAATTTCTTTCCCTGCCATTGCAAATCTTATTTTTAATTTACCTCAGATGATCAGTTGAATATGGGGACGAGGAAAGCTTTTTTTTTTGTGCAAAAAACCCACTCGGTATCTGAAAATGCTTCCTGAAACTTTCCTTTTTTAGTTAGAAATATTTCAGTTTCATGGCGAAGAAAAAAAATATGAAAACTTTTCTTTGGCTTAGGCACCTCACTTGTGTATGCTACAATATTTCACCATACTCTGAATATATTTAGATGAAAATGCCTGAAATTGCCGATGATTCAAACTAATGACGTCTGATGAAACTACACTTGATACAACGACGATACTGCACTGTGTTTGTTGAACAATGCAATGAAACCTCAGAGGAGGTGTACCATTAGCATTAACTACTTCAGTGGAGTTTTTTTTTTTTTTTTTTTTTTTTTTTTTTTTTTTTTTTAACCAACCCTTGTTAACCAACCCTGACTTTACTTATCACTTGTTTATTTCTCCGTCTGTGGTTATACTTTTTTAGCTTGACCTAACCTGAATTAAGGGTTTTAGTGTCTCAGATACTTTCAAAAATAGATTTTTTGATATGGTACAAAACTACTCAACAATCAGGACATTATTTTCAACACCTCTGATAAAAATCACAAGTTGTACTGTATTAAAAATAGCATTACATTCGTCAAAGACTAAAGAAAAATATTGAAACTCCTGTGTGTTCTCAGATGATATTGAAAAAAAAGTCTCCACTTGAAGCTTCCAAACGGCTTGAAGCAGTCTGGGCGGGCAGTCGTTCACGTCGGTGACGGTGACCGTCAAGGTCGCCGTCGATGACAATGGAGGCGCCCCATCGTCTACGCCGATGACTTTGGTTATGGCTTTCTCTCCGCCGGGAGCCTCGCGATCAGTTGCCCCACATTCGCACGCCGCCACCGTTGTCTACAGTCAGGGCGCCCCAGGAGGCTCGCACGTGATATTTGGTCCTCTGCTGACCACTCTTGGTCACGATAAACGGGGAAAAAAGTCTTAGTATTTCCTTAAAAAGAGTTAAAAAAAAAAAAATCTTTCCTACCATTTCCACTTCCCTCTTTGTCTCCGCATGTACGAGAAATGGAGTTTTATTTATTTTCAATATCATTTATTGTAAAAGAAGAGTGAAATATCCTTCGCAAATATATGGGGAAATACGACGAGTGAAATAAGAATGGCAAAGTATTTGCAAAGAAAGCAATATATCAATGGACAATAATACATGAACATATTTATTCATGAAGTATAAACATATGTTTGCAATGATATTGACTTCAACAGAAATTGCATAAGAGAAAAAATATTTGTAAATATATATATATATATATATATATATATATATATATATATATATATATATGTATATGTATATATATATAGTATATATATATATATATATATATATATATATATATATATATATATATATATGTATATATAAAATATATATATATATATATATATATATATATATATATATATATCATATATATATATACATATATATATATATATATATATATATATATATATATATATATATATATATATATCGAACTATTTAAGAAGACTTATGAAGTGGCAGAAAACCTTTCTTTCTCGTGAGATATTCGTGGTGAAATGTATGACTGCCCTCTTCATGAGCTTTGTTATTATTTTTTCATTACTTTGACAAGTGTGTTAATAAGAATTGTGTTTCTTTCTGACAGGAACTCTTTTGAATTTTGCTCTTTTCTGCCCTGTGAGCCGGATTATTACATGGTATTGATAATTTACGTGGTGTTACGTGTTGAAGGAGGGGGGGACTAAGTTGATTTATTGTTTGACTATTCAATTTTGTGGAATTGATATTAGAGTATGGCGAGAAGTGTCCCTTTTATTTTTTTGTTTCACTCGTGGGAATATGTTATTTTCATTTTAAAATAAGTTTTTAAATATACTTACCTGGTAGTTACATATATATAGCTTAATCCCGCCGATCGTCGCGCGCACGGCAGAAATTCAAAATTCGCGGCTATCGCCGATAGACGGTCAGGTGATCATACCTGTGCTCCCTCTAGTAGGTATCTGGAACCATTCCCATTTATCCTCAGAAAATTCCATGCCTCTGTTCTCAGAGGGAAGGAGGGAGGGACCTTTTATATATGTAACTACCAGGTAAGTATATTTAAAAACTTATTTTAAAATGAAAAATAACATTTTTAAATATCTAACTTCCCTGGTAGTTACATATATATAGCTGATTGGCACCTTTGGTGGTGGGTCAGAGAACCGCAGCACCGTTGGGAATTCGTAAAATTATTGATCACAACAAATTAGCTGTACCAATAATCTGGTTCATACCTGATAAGGAAGCTGGCTTCGAAGTTTTTTGTCTGCCTCATTAGCCTGCATTCCTTGAGAGACCCAGCGAACCACCCAGGGGGCTGTAGAAAGTCTCTGTGGGGCTGTCAGACGGTCCTCGACCTTAACCTGACTAGACCACCACCCTTGCTATCCTGGCAAAGCCATGGACAATGAGCTGACCACCTGACCAACTAAACACACTAAAACACACTCCATAAAACGTAACTTAGACTTTCACCCCAGACTGTGGAAGGTTGCCAACAACCTTCACAGACAGCCTGTGAGTCAAGTTCAATAAAATGCAAGGGTATAAATAAGGTTATAGGTTAGAGGCAGTTGTACCTTCTCCAACTACGGCGCCGGAGGCAACGTACGGCCCTAGGGAACAACAATCCTCATATTGGGTCTGTACGTCTTTAAGGTAGCAATCTGCGAAGACTGACTTGCTTCGCCAGAATGTCACTTCCAAGATCGATTCCATCGACTTGTGTCTATACGCCCTCGAAGTCGCCACAGCTCTTACTTCGTGCTCATGACTTTGAGTATTGAAAGCTTTTCTCATCAAAATTCTGGTGAGCTTCCCTTATTAAATCCTTGACAAAGACCGCCAGTGCGTTCTTGGCACAGGTAGTGAAGGCTTCTTTACCAAGGACTAGAGGTTGTCTGTCTGTCCTCTTAAGTTTTTGGTTCTCTGTAGATAATACCATTAGTGGCTCTAACTGGACAAAGGCTTTTCTCCTTTTCCTGTCCTACTAACTGAGATAACCCTGGTATGGTAAAGGATCTAGGCCATGGGTGAGGAGGATTCTCATTCTTGGCGAGAAAACCTAGTTGTAGCGAGCAGGACTGCATTCTCCTCATTGAAGCTACATTCTTGAACTCTCCTATCCTCTTGGCCGTTGTCAACGCAGCAGGAATAGGGTCTTCTTGGTGAGATCCTTCCATGAAGCCTTGTCGAGGGGTTCGAACCTGCTCGAGGTTAGAAAAGTCAGAACAACATCCAAATTCCAAGAGGGGGTTGGGTTATCCTTACTCTTAACTGTCTCAAAGGACCTTATGAGGTCCGAGAGATCCTTTCTCCCGACATGTCAAAATCTCTGTGATGGAAGACGGAGGCTAGCATGCTGCGTTATCCCTTGATAGTTGATAAAATCGTAGTTTCTCTTGGGTTCTTAAGTGTAAACAGAAAATCTGCTAGTTGAGTTAGAGGTACTGAAAGAGGAAATTTTGTTACTTCTGCACCATTTCCTGAACACGTCCCACTTTGACTGGTACACCTTGATTGTGGACATCCTCCTCGCTCTCACGATTGCTCTTGCAGCTCCCTCGAAAAGCCCTCGCTCTGCCAGTTTTTCAATAGTCGAAAGGCAGTTAGTTGATTGAGAGAGGCGATTTTGATGTTGTCTCTCTATATGTGGCTGTCTGAGTAGTTATTGTTCCGACACGGTAACGATCTGGGGGTGTCTACTAGCCACTCCATCACATCTGTGATCCAGGGTCTCATGGGCCAAAACGGAGCTATCAGGGTCATGCGGACGTTGTTCGATTCCTGAACTTCTTCATGACGCAGTCTAGGATCTTAAATGGGAGGGAGGCGTACGTGTCTTCCTTCCCAATCCATGAGGAAGGCGTCTACTGCCACTGCTTCCTGGTCTGGGACTGGAGAGCAGTAAACAGGTAACCTCTTGTTCTCTGCGTCGCAAAGAGGTCTATAGACGTTCTCCCCACTGATTGCACAGTCTGCTGCATACTTCGTGATGCAGGGTCTACTCCGTCGTGAGAACCTGTCTTTCTCTGCTGAGGAGATCCACCCTGACGTTCTTCTCTCCTTCTATAAAGCGAGTTAGAAGAGTATGTTCCTCTCTTTCGCCCACAATAAGAGATCCTTTGCTGCCTCGTAAAAGGAGTCCGGAACGAGTGCCTGCCTGCTTCTTTATGTAGGCAACGCCGTGGTGTTGTCTGCGTTGACCTGAACTACTTTGATCTTGCCATAGACTAGAGATCCCGTCATTCCTAGTGTTGCACCCCACCCCACGTCCGATGCGTCTGAATGCAACACTAGGTCGGGGTTCTTCTGTTGAAGTTCGAAACCTTCTTGTAGCTTGTTGGTGTCGTGCACCAACTCAACTGATTGTTCTGGAACAACCATATTGAGTCCACAACGTAAACGTAACTGAATCGGGCGCTCTGACAACTTGCCTACTGACAGCGTTCGGTAATGAGGCAAGTGTCCAAGCATCCGAGCAAGTCACGTGATCTCTTAAGGCATGTGCCCAATAAGCGAAAGTCAATTGCCCTCTAGAGACCGAGGTTCTTAATGGCAAGACATTCTCATAGTAGTTGAATCTCAGCTAAAAACGAAAACAACATTATGTTCAATTGAAGATGAAGGTGAAAAGTGAATGCAAAACTACGTCTTCACAGCCGAATCGAGAGAAGGATTCTCAAGGTTCTGAACCTGTGCTTATAAAGGACTAAAAACGCTAACAGCTATTTCATTGCTGTAAGGTGAGGGATTGTAGTTGTAATGAAAGCGGGGCGGTTTCCAGTAATGAAAAACAGGTAAGTACTACTTCTCATGGGCTGATTATTTGAAGTAGAGCTGGCAGGTCGGGGAGCAGGCGATGTCTTCCGTATATATCTGTCAATTCCGGAGTGAAACAATAAACAATTGCACCTCGCCGAATAAGAGATATTTTGACGACAAACTCAGATGTCTGAAGAAATAATTCCGCATTATCGCAATGCGATGCAGCGTGAGACTAGTCAAAACAAAACTTCTGTTACCGTGCGGTAAACATAAAGATGAAAGATTCCAGAATATATATCTCTGTTGCAAATTCTCGCAATATTCAAGGGGATGCAGATGTCATTCATGTATGCGAGAATCCCCGTTAATCAGAGACGTAAGTCCGATATTGTTGGACAGAGAAAAGGTTCGTTAGTCAATCCTTGTATGGGAGAGACACATAATCCGACAATGCATCTCGGAGAGCCAGCTGGAACTAGGTTGTCTTGCTGTAGTCCCTACTCAGTGGTTCTTGCTCACTCGCTATCCTGAATTGCCAGGTAATCCATTTCTTCGAAGGAATGCGTTCGGCTAGAATAATCGAGCGTTAAAAAAAAGGATCATATGCTCGAGCAATTATATTTAAACGAAAACGGATTTCGGTAAAAACAAAAAACTGAGGTGGTGGTGTCGTGACCATACCATAAGTATCTGAAAAATCGAAACTGGTAACTCCTGGGAAGATGCAGGACAGTCCCGAATTGCAGTTCCATTAGGATACTAGCCGTCTCGGTCACAAACCGTAGAATTAACTACGGTATGTGACTAACCCCCGGACAATTCAACTGCTTAACAGAATCATGTGTCGAGGGTAATATACGTCGTGTATTTGTAGGTTTCTGTAAACGAATTCCATCCTAAATTCTTTTCCCTTAGAGTAATGAGAATAAGGATTGGAAATCTACACCCTTCCTTCTCTTATTCAAGAGAGTGAAGGAGAAGTTTTCCCCTAAGGAAAACTTCAATAGTGAAAACAGAAAACCCGAAGACGAAAGTTCAAGTCAAACTGGATATTCGCGTTCGTTCTTCTGTATTCCAGGGTTGGTCGTCTACTGAGAGGTATCCTTACTTCAGTAGCAGTTCTTCTTACAAAACGCTAGAAATTCCAGGAATTCGAGCATTCGGCGAGGTTCCCGATTATCATGAAAACCATTATCGGGGATTTAGATATAAAGTCCTGCGTTGCCTTTTGGGCTAAGGCAGAGGAGACCTCATTCTTTGAAGGAGGAAGATTTCTGGGGTCTACCCTTCATAAACTGTGAGGGCGGGCTCCGAGGTACAGCCTGCTGAAAAATATTCGGATATAAGTCCGTCAATACCGCAAGTAATCTTTTCAGATCCGCCCGCATGAGAGTTTCTTGCGTCTCCTCCTCTGATATCTCATCCAAAGTATTGGCGATTTCCGATGTCGAACGAGTGGGGGAATCACGCACATCGTCTTACTTGCGTGTTTTTGCGTCATGCATGCGTCCAACCTGCTTGCGAGGGAGCATGCTGCGTGCGTTCCTGCGTGCGTCTCAGCCTGTTGCGAGGGGAGCGTCACGATCCTTGTCATTTCCCGTCACATGTCCGGTAAGCTGCGAGGGCAGCCTGGTTGCGTGCGTCATGCTTGCGTCTGCTTCGTCACGGGTGTTAGGTTGCTGTGAGTGTCTAAGAGCGCTGCAACTGCAGCGAGTCTCGTCTTGCCGTCTGTTAGCGTCACGCTGTGCTAACTGCGGTTTTATCTTGTGTTTTATCGGTCGCGCTTCACCTGCTAGTCCATGCGACTTGTAGACATCAAAAATGTTATTTTCATTTTAAAATAAGTTTTTAAATATACTTACCTGGTAGTTACATATATATAGCTTAATCCCGCCGATTCGTCGCGCGCACGGCAGAAATTCAAAATTCGCGGCTATCGCCGATAGACGGTCAGGTGATCATATCTGTGCTCCCTCTAGTAGGTATCTGGAACCATTCCCATTTATCCTCAGAAATTCCATGCCTCCTGTTCTCAGAGGGGAGGAGGGAGGGACTTTTATATATGTAACTACCAGGTAAGTATTTAAAAACTTAAAACTTATTTTAAAATGAAAATAACATTTTTAAATATCTAACTTCCCTGGTAGTTACATATATATAGCTGATTGGCACCTTTGGTGGTGGGTCAGAGAACCGCAGCACCGTTGGGAATTCGTAAAATTATTGATCACAACAAATTAGCTGTACCAATAATCTGGTTCATACCTGAAAGGAAGCTGGCTTCGAAGTTTTTTCTGCCTCATTAGCCTGCATTCCTTGAGAGACCCAGCGATCCACCCAGGGGGCTGTATAAAGTCTCTGTGGGGCTGTCAGACGGTCCTCGACCTTAACCTGACTAGACCACCACCCTTGCTATCCTGGCAAAGCCATGGACAATGAGCTGACCACCTGACCAACTAACACACTAAAACACACTCCATAAAAACGTAACTTAGACTTTCACCCCAGACTGTGGAAGGTTGCAACAAACCCTTCACAGACAGCCTGTGAGGTCAAGTTCAATAACATGCAAGGGTATAAATAAGGTTATAGGTTAGAGGCAGTTGTACCTTCTCCAACTACGGCGCCGGAGGCAACGTACGGCCCTAGGGAACAACAATCTTCATATTGGGTCTGTACGTCTTTAAGGTAGCAATCTGCGAAGACTGACTTGCTTCGCCAGAATGTCACTTCCAAGATCGATTCCATCGACTTGTGTCTATACGCCCTCGAAGTCGCCACAGCTCTTACTTCGTGCGCATTGACTTTGAGTATTGGGAAGCTTTCCTCATCAAAATTCTGGTGAGCTTCCCTTATTAAATCCTTGACAAAGACCGCCAGCGCGTTCTTTGGCACAGGTAGTGAAGGCTTCTTTACCAAGGACTAGAGGTTGTCTTGTCTGTCCTCTTAAGGTTTTTTGGTTTTTCTCTGTCAGATAAATACTTTAGGGCTCTAACTGGACAAAAGGCTTTTCTCCTTTTCCTGTCCTACTAACTGAGATAACCCTGGCATGGTAAAGGATCTAGGCCATGGGTGAGAAGGATTCTCATTTTCTTGGCGGAGAAAACCTAGTTGCAGCGAGCAGACTGCATTCTCCCCATTGAAGCCTACATTCTTGCAACTCTCCTATCCTCTTGGCCGTTGTCAACGCAACCAGGAATAGGGTCTTCTTGGTGAGATCCTTCCATGAAGCCTTGTCGAGGGGTTCGAACCTGCTCGAGGTTAGAAAAGTCAGAACAACATCCAAATTCCGAGAGGGGGTTGGGTTATCCTTAATCTTAACTGTCTCAAAGGACCTTATGAGGTCCGAGAGATCCTTGTCTCCCACATGTCAAAATCTCTGTGACGGAAGACGGAGGCTAGCATGCTGCGTTATCCCTTGATAGTTGATACTGCTAGTTTCTCTTGGGTTCTTAAGTGTAACAGAAAATCTGCTAGTTGAGTTAGAGGTACTGAAAGAGGAAATGTTAATTCTGCACCATTTCCTGAACACGTCCCACTTTGACTGGTACACCTTGATTGTGGACGTCCTCCTCGCTCTCTCGATTGCTCTTACAGCTTCCCTCGAAAAGCCCTTCGCTCTGCCAGTTTTCAATAGTCGAAAGGCAGTTAGATTGAGAGAGAGGCGATTTTGATGTTGTCTCTCTATATGTGGCTGTCTGAGTAGATTGTTCCGACATGGTAACGATCTGGGGGTGTCTCTACTAGCCACTCCATCACATCTGTGATCCAGGGGTCTCATGGGCCAAAAAACGGAGCTATCAGGGTCATGCGGACGTTGTTTCGATTCCCTGAACTTCTTTCATGACTCAGTCTAGGATCTTAAATGTGGGGGAGGCGTACGTGTCTTCCTTCCCAATCCATGAGGAAGGTCGTCTACTGCCACTGCTTCCTGGTCTGGGTGGGGGGGGGGGGGAACTGGAGAGCAGTAAACAGGTAACCTCTTTGTTCTCTGCGTCGCAAAGAGGTCTATAGACGGTTCTCCCCACTGATTGCACAGTCTGCTGCATACCTCGTGATGCAGGGTTCTACTCCGTCGTGAGAACCTGTCTTTCTCTGCTGAGGAGATCCACCCTGACGTTCTTCTCTCCTTCTATAAAGCGAGTTAGAAGAGTAATGTTCCTCTCTTTCGCCCACAATAAGAGATCCTTTGCTGCCTCGTAAAAGGAGTCCGAACGAGTGCCTCCCTGCTTGTTTATGTAGGCCAACGCCGTGGTGTTGTCTGCGTTGACCTGAACTACTTTGATCTTGCCATAGACTAGAGATCCCGTCATTCCCTAGTGTTGCACCCCACCCCACGTCCGATGCGTCTGAATGCAACACTAGGTCGGGGTTCTTCTGTTGAAGTTCGAAACCTTCTTGTAGCTTGTTGGTGTCGTGCCACCAACTCAACTGATTGTTCTGAACAAACCTATTGAGTCCACAACGTAAACCGTAACTGAATCGGCGCTCTGACAACCTGCCTACTGACAGCGTTCGGTAATGAGGCAAGTTGTCCAAGCATCCGAGCAAGTCACGTGATCTCTTAAGCATGTGCCCATAAGCGAAAGTCAATTGCCCTCTGGAGATCCGAGGTTCTTAATGGGCAAGAAATTTCTCATAGTATTTGAATCTCAGCTAAAAAAAACGAAAAACAACATTATGTTCAATTGAAGACGAAGGTGGAAAGTGAATGCAAACTACGTCTTCACAGCCGAATCGAGAGAAGGATTCTCAAGGTTCTGAAACTGTGCTTATAAAGGACTGAAAACGCTAACAGCTATTTCATTGCTGTAAGGTGAGGGATGTAGTTGTAATGAAAGCGGGGCGGTTTCCAGTCAGTAATGAAAAACAGGGAAGTACTACTTCTCATGGGCTGATTATTTGGAAGTAGAGCTGGCAGGTCGGGGAGCAGGCGATTGTCTTCCGTAGATATCTGTCAATTCCGGGTGAACAATAAACAATTGCACCTCTCCGAATAAGAGATATTTTGACAACAAACTCAGATGTCTGAAGAAATAATTCCGCATTATCGCAATGCGATGCAGCGTGAGACTAGTAAAGACTTCTGTTTTACCGTGCGGTAAAACATAAAGATGAAAGATTACAGAATATATATCTCTGTTGCAAATTCTCGCAATATTCAAGGGGAGCAGATGTCATTCATGTATGCGAGAATCCCCGTTAATCAGAGACGTGAGTCCGATATTGTTGGACAGAGAAAAGGTTCGTTAGTCAATCCTTGTATGGGGAGAGACACATAATCCGACAATGCATCTCGAGCCAGCTGGAACTAGGTTGTCTTGCTGTTTTAGTCACCTACCTTCAGTGGTTCTTGCTCACTCGCTATCCTGAGTTGCCAGGTTATCCATTCTTCGAAGGAATGCGTTCGGCTTAGAATAATCGAGCGTTAAAAAAAAAAGGATCTATTATGCTCGAGCAATTATATTTAAACGAAAACGGATTTCGGTAAAAACAAAAAAACTGAGGTGGTGGTGTCGTGACCATACCATAATATCTGAAAAATCGAAACTGGTAACTCCTGGGAAGATGCAGACAGTCCGAATTGCAGTTCCATTAGGATACTAGCCGTCTCGGTCACAAACCGTAGAATTAACTACGGTATGTGACTAACCCCCGGACAATTCAACTGCTTAACAGAATCATGTGTCGAGGGTAATATACGTCGTGTATTTGTAGGTTTCTGTACAACGAATTCCATCCTAAATTTCTTTTCCCTTAGAGGAATGAGAATAAGGATTGGCAAATCTACACCCTTCCTTCTCTTATTCAAGAGCGTGAAGGAGAAGTTTTCCCCTAAGGAAAACTTCAATAGTGAAAAACAGAAAACCCGAAGACGAAAGTTCAAGTCAAACTGGATATTTCGCGTTCGTTCTTCTGTATTCCAGGGTTGGTCGTCTACCGAGAGGGTATCCTTACTTCAGTAGCAGTTCTTCTTACAAACGCTAGAAATTCCAGGAATTCGAGCATTCGGCGAGGTTCCCGATTTATCATGAAAACCATTATCGGGGATTTAGATATAAAGTCCTGCTGTTTTTGGCCGTTTGGCTAAGGGCGAGGAGACCTCATTCTTGAAGGAGGAAGATTTCTGGGGTCTACCCTTCAATAAACTGTGCGGGCGGGTCCGAGTACAGCCTGCTGAAAAAATATTCGGATATAAGTCCGCCAATACCGCAAGTAATCTTTTTCAGATCCGCGCATGAAGAGTTTCTTGCGTCTCCTCCTCTGATTATCTCATCCAAAAGTATTGGCGATTTCCGATGTCGAACGAGTGGGGGAATCACGCACATCGTCTTACTTGCGTGCGTCATGCATGCGTCCAAAACCAGCTGCGAGGGAGCATGCTGCGTGCGTCCTGCGTGCGTCCCAGCTGTTGCGAGGGAGCGTCACGATCCTTGTCATTTCCCGTCACAATGTCCGGTAAGCTGCGAGGGAGCCTGGTTGCGTGCGTCATGCTTGCGTCTGCTTCGTCACGGGTGTAGGTTGCTGTGAGTGTCTAAGAGCGCTGCAACCTGCAACGAGTCTTCGTCTTGCCGTCTGTTAGCGTCACGCTGTGCTAACTGCGGTTTTATCTGTGTTTTATAGGTCGCGCTTCACCTGCTAGTCCATGCGACTTGTAGACATCAAAACCGAGACGTAATGGACTGCTGAAGCTTTGACAAGAAAGCTGCTTGCGGTACCTCTTGCTGTTGGGGAATAAATGAAGGCGGCACTGCCCGCCCATCTACCGCTTCGGAGACACTAGTAGTGATCTTCTGTCGACAAGGTGGAGACGCTCCATGAGACACCTCCCAGTCTGGGGGAGGGGGAGAAGCATGCACCGATGTAAAGCAACTTCTTCTTCGAAGAGCTGTGCGTTATTGCGTCTCCTCCAATTACTGCACGACGGTTGCTGTAACGCTACGGGGGACTTGGGTCTCTTGATTCTAGGGTTGACGCCAACCGCGTCGAGGTCTTGCGTCATCAGACGAAGACGCAAGCGCCGAAAGTCTCTTCGTCCGATATTTCCTTACCTCCTGCCAAAGGGGACGGCGCCTGTTGCCGACATCTTGCCTCTTATATTGGCAGGAGAGCAAGTATCCGAACACTTCCTCATCTCACCTTTCCTGTGGCGAGGGAGAGCGTCCTGGGATGCGTCAGCAGGATCGCTCGAGGGGGACGCCCAAGCTCGCTTTTTAACATCTCTCACCTCCCTTCGCCGGTCGACATTCCTTCTCCCAGGGGTTGGGCCTGAGCATGGAAGAGGTCTAGGACTAGGAGCGTGACAGACACGGGAACGGGCGCACCCTCCACTACACTAACACTGTCACCAAATTTGCGATGCAAACTACGCACTGTCTATTCAGTCCCCTTTTCCGAAGAAAGGGATTGTATTAACACGCAAGCCGAACTAGCCGCAAAAACATTCATAGTCGGCTAACTTATCTACGACTCCTCAGGTGGGTCTGGTACTCTTAACTTAGGGGGCTAGCTCAGGAATGTTAATATTAGACAGGTGAGACAAGCTTGACTATCAGAAGAACTAGCTAATAGAAACACAATACGATCTAGTTCTTCTAATTAAAATCTAATTGCATCTTATAGTAAACATACTTTTCATTATTTCTCAGAGAACGTTACACACTCATCCTATCTGCTAACAAATGTACATATCTGCTTCCTGCATTTGTTAACTATTGTATGAGGATCAAGAGTTGTATGGAAGCCGGGACTCGAAACCCTTAACTACAGAGTCGGCCATCTTGAATTCAGAAAACAAGAAATTGTAGAAGTCGGAAAACTGACCAACTGAAACTTATTCGTGTGTAAAACAAATTAAGGATAATCTGATATCAGCGAAAGCCATTAAGTAACAAAAAAGTAAGCAATGGGTACTTCACCAATTGTAGTAAAAGCAAACCCAAAACAAAGAAGAGCGAATTTCCAAAGTGTTGCTCGAACGACGGCAGGGAATTTCTGAGGATAAATGGGAATGGTTCCAGATACCTACTAGAGGGAGCACAGATATGATCACCTGACCGTCTATCGGCGATAGCCGCGAATTTTGCATTTCTGCCGTTGCGCGCGACGAATCGGTGCGGGATTAAGCTATATATATGTAACTACCAGGGAAGTTAGATATTTAAACCGAGACGTAATGGACTGCTGAAGCTTTGACAAGAAAGCTGCTTGCGGTACCTCTTGTTGTTGGGGAATAACTGAAGGCGGCACTGCCCGCCCATCTACCGCTTCGGAGACACTAGTAGTGATCTTCTGTCGACAAGGTGGAGACGCTCCATGAGACACCTCCCAGTCTGGGGGAGGGGAAGAAGCATGCACCGATGTAAAGCAAACTTCTTCCGAAGAGCTGTGCGTTATGCGTCTCCTCCAATTACTGCACGACGGTTGCTGTAACGCTACGGGGGACTTGGGTCTCTTGATTCTAGGGGTTGATTCTAGGGGTTGACGCCAACCGCGTCGAGGTTTTGCGTCATCAGACGAAGACGCAAGCACCGAAAGTCTCTTCGTCCGATATTTCCTTACCTCCTGCCAAAGGGGACGGCCGCCTGTGCGACATTTTCTTGCCTCTTATATTGGCAGGAGAGCAAGTATCCGAACACTTTCCTCATCTCACCTTTCCCTGTGGACGAGGTGGGAGAGCGTCCTGGGATGCGTCAGCAGGATCGCTCGAGGGGACGCCCGCCGCTTTTTAACATCTTCACCTCCCTTCGCCGGTCGAGTCGACATTCCTTCTCCCAGGGGTTGGGGAGCCTGGAAGAGGTCTAGGACTCGGAGCGTGACAGACACGAACGGGCGCACCCTCCACTACACTAACACTGTCACGAAATTTGCGATGCGAACTACGCACTGTCTATTCAGTCCCCTTTCCGAAGAAAGGGATTGTATTAACACTCAAGCCGAACTAGCCGCAAAAACATTCATAGGGCTAGGCTCAGGAATATTAGTATTAGACAGGTTAGACAAGCTTGACTATCAGAAGAACTAGCTAATAGAACACAATACGATCTAGTTCTTCTAATTAAAATTAATTACCTCTTATAGTAAACATACTTTTCATTATTTCTCAGAGAACGTTACACACTCATCCTATCTGCTAACAAATGTACATATCTGCTTCCTGCATTTGTTAACTATTGTATGAGGATCAAGAGTTGTATGGAAGCCGGGACTCGAAACCCTTAACTACAGAGTCGGCCATCTTGAATTCAGAAAGCAAGAAAAATTGTAGAAGTCGGAAACTGACCAACTGAAAAAACTTATTCGTGTGTAAAACAAAATTAAGGATAATCTGATATCAGCGAAAGCCATTAAGTAACAAAAAAGTAAGCAATGGGTACTTCACCAATTGTAGTAAAAGCAAACCCAAACAAAGAAGAGCGAATTTCCTAACGTTGCTTGCTCGAACGACGGCAGGGAATTTCTGAGGATAAATGGGAATGGTTCCAGATACCTACTAGAGGGAGCACAGGTATGATCACCTGACCGTCTATCGGCGATAGCCGCGAATTTTGAATTTCTGCCGTGCGCGCGACGAATCGGCGGGATTAAGCTATATATATGTAAACTACCAGGGAAGTTAGATATTTAAAAGGTTCAGTTTCCCGGGATCTTGTTCTAGACAGTCCATTTTCTGTGTCTTTCGTTTGATTAACTTCCTAGCTGTCTGGCGATATCTAGAATTTGCTTTTCCTTTTGAGAAATAAAGTTATTTTTGTAATTCAGAGTTTAATTCAGTGCCCAAATTACTTCTTTGAAACTGCTTTGTAAGTAGATAAAAGATTTTCGAATACCACGCTACCATATCCAGTTTTTGTGCCTCCCCCTAGGAATATATCTATATCAACACACACACATACACATACACACACACACACACATATATATATATATATATATATATATATATATATATATATAGTATATATATATATATATATATATATATATATATATATATATATATATATATATGTATATATATATATATATTATATATATACTACATATATATATATATATATATATATATATATATATATTATATATATATATATATATATATACATAATATAATATATATATATATATATATATATATATATATATATATATATATATATATTAAAAAAAGTTTTGATTACACCTCACTCATGGAATATACTAGGAAAAAGTTCCGTTAATCTTTTGATCTCATTTGGCTTCTCTGTACTATGCATTTGCATTATGCATATCTCACGTTCTGTGGAAGAGATCTTCTTCCCGCTCATAAGATTATTCTGCAGTTTTAATGGACATCGCTTGTTTCATAAGGCTTTTTAATTTTAGGTTGTTACATTTATATTTGCAATGATTTTCCCTCGCACTAATATGCAGAGAAATGACTTACGAGGCAACAGAAGTTTCCATATATCTGCTTTTAAACTGCGTCCTAACTTCATTACTTTTAAGCGTAGCTTTTATCAGAAAAAAATCCTACTAAGCATTTAGTAACGGCCCCCCCCTCCACCCCCACCTCTCTCTCTCTCTCTCTCTCTCATTCTGGATTTGGTAGGCGCATATTTTAGATCAATGACATGCAAATTCAATACCTGCCGCTGAGAACTAAGGAGAATATTTCTAATTAACAGATCCGATAGGATCAAAACATAGAAGATTCAGCAAAATATCAGCATGGGTGTCACAAGAACCACTACAAAATATTTGCAATTTCCGGTGACATAAGGAAATGAGCAATTTAGTGAAGAGATTATTTGATGTGAAATTCCAGAGCAGAAGAAAAGATCGTGAACAATAATACTTTCTTCACACTCTCTACAAAGCCTATCTGGTACTCCTTTGGCGTGTTATTTATGCGTCACCTGCCACGAGGTGCTAGTACTAAACACGGTGGAGGCTTCCTTGGAACAATGTGATTAGTAGCATAGCAGATTCACATCACCCGTGCATCTAATGTCTAGGCCAGTCCCATACGACGCTCCTGATTGGCAGTTAATAAGCTAATCAAAGTGCTGGAAAGTTTCCATCCAAGTGATTGGCTTATCAACAGCCGATCAGGAACGTCTGTACGCCTCAGTGGCGTGATCGGTATGGTCTTGACGTGGCAACTCGGTGACCGCGAGTTCGATTCTCGGGCATTCCATTAAGGTGTTAGAGATGTGTATTTCTGGTGATAGAAATTCACTCTCGACGTGATTCGGAAGTCACGTAAATCCGTTGGTCCCGTTGCTGAATAACCTCTGTTCCATGCAACGCAAAACCACCATACAACCAACCAACCAACCAACGTAAGGGAATGGGCTAGACATCAGATGCACGGGTGATGTGAATCTACTATAGTTCCTTGGGGGGATCATAGTATTATATACACCCATTTCTATATTGTATGGTCGAAAAATCATACTAATATAAGATATCTCCGTACAGATGTGTATTTTTTAATACTAGCGCCTCGGAATAGGTGACATGTAGATAAGAAGCCAAATTAGCACTGCATACCTATTATTTTCTCAAACTGTATTCCGCATTTCAAGCATTTCCAGTATACCAACGAACTCCTCACACGACTGTGCCATAACAGCCTAGAGGGGCGACAACGTGAAACAAAAAGAAAACAAAAATAAAAACAACACTAATCAAGACAAATACAGAGGGAAGGAAGACGTCAGCGAGTTTAATGACAGAACAAACTGTCTGATAGAAAGTAATTCCACAGTAGGTAAGACTTGAGGCCTCGTTCGTTGTGTGGCCTTGTTTCTTTTTCTTTTTGTTTTCTTTTTTTTGGGGGGAGGGGGAGGCTTTTAGTTTTTATTTTTGTTTCTTTTAGTTTCAGGCTGCCACCACTGAAACTGGGACCTTAATCGTGTGATGCTTATATATACAATAATAAATTATACTATATGTATATATATATATAATATATATATATATATATATATATATATATTATATATATATATATATATGACCTGATCTCGGTCATTTGTGGGTTCGGGATATGAAGGAAAAAACAGGAGAGAGAGAAGTTCACGTGCATGCGATGTAGGACATGCAAAAATAATAATCGAGGGAACGTTTAACACAGGTGTATTCTTCTTAGCTACACAGGTGGCCTTTACTAGTAATTATTACGTTAACTATGCTAGTGCACAAACGGATGGCAGGTTAGACTGTTAATGACACTCATGGTGATACACGTCTTGTCTGGCGGCCAACGGAATGGGACTGCGGGGGCACTGGGGCATGGGCACTCTCGCCCAGTTTGTCTGTTCTCTATGGGACCCGCTAACGAACTGCTTTGACCGATGGTGCGGCCTGTTTCAAATGCCCCCTTTCAGATGGCATCGTTATGCAAGAAGCTGATTGATTATTCTGGCTCCTTAGACACAAGGGCCAATCAAGAAGGGATATAGAGATACGTGGTACTCTTTTGAACTGCCAAGCCACGCCAACTTGTAACGTCTTTGGCGGTTGACTTGTTTTGTTACACATACACACAGAATCACTTTATAACGGTTTAACGGGACTTCAGACCATCACGGAAAAGGCATATTCAAAACTGTATCGAATCAGCTCAACACTCCCTCCCCAGTTCTTGTGTCCCGCAAGACATACACTGATCTTATGATTTGCGTATTGTTGTTCTTCTTTGAGTGCCACACCGCCTTTGAGTGCCATACCATCCAGTTTGTGCAAAATTTAAAACTATTAAGGTAGGGCCATTTGGCGTGTTACAATCACAAGTTACAACAAATGAATCTCACACCTCACAATGTGTCATACAGAAAAACAAATTTAGGTTCACATTCAATATCAATAAAAATGGATAGTCACAGCTCCAGCTCAAAAAAGTTAATCTCAAAACAAAAATTCACAGAACATGAGTCAAAAATGAAACATTACTCATAAGATATTTGGTAAATGTATAAGAAAACTTGTTGAGTTCCTTTTGCAATACAACAAAAACAAGAAAATACAAAAATAAAAATTCAAAGATTACACACAAAGAATAACTTCTTTTTTTTTCTTCAAAATAATCTCATATTCCCACATTATCGATGGAAAATCACAAATTTCTGACAAAGCATAACAGCATTGACAATGATATGAAATTTGGACACAGTATAATCGACATCAATAGAAATTAGCAAAAATTAGATGCATTGCAATAACGTGTTTAATACGACTTGAAATGGAATAAAAAAACAATAATGGAATAAAAATAATAATACAATAAAAAATAATCAAGTTATAAACACATAGACTCACTCATTATATGCTTGGAACTGGAACAAAAGGAATTTTTATTTTTATTAGACATTAATTTCTCAGCAATAACTGACATGAAACAAAAGTGCATAAGCATGTTTTTATGATATTCTCTGTTCACTTTGTGACGGACACATTTACTCATGACTCGCGCTGGTATGCTACGCAAGACACCTACATGCACTTACAAATTATGTGGATGGTTTGCTTTATCGGAGTGGGAGGAACAGTGGCACAACAATTGTTTACCTTTTTTTTTTTTTTTTGAAGAAATTGATATCGTGAATTTTTCGAAAACTGTGACTTGTCAGTCAACTCCCTTACACACTAGCAAACCCACACACACTCATCACATGTACACTTCCATGGCACTTACTCAACACGTTCAAACAACAGCTGACTCACTTGCCTGTTTTCTGTGCAACTCACCTACAGGTGTAACTGAAACATTTAACTGTATGCCTCGCAGTTCCTCTCTCTCTCTCTGGCTCGTGCCTTACAGTACTCTTGGGAAGAGCGTCTGCTACTCTTTTCGCTCTTTTTTTTTTTTCATGATCAATCCCCACAATGCAAACTCTAACAGTTGTTCGATCCTACGATCTTGTTGAGAAACTAACATTCTTAAGGGCATTTCTATATCAGGGATAAAAAATACAATTTGTTCTCACTTCATCATCAAATTTAAAAATTACTTCTCTTTCCCAATGAAAATCTAACTACTCTTTCAACAAATATATCAGACTACTCTTTCAACAAACATATCAGTCTCGCTACTTACTCAAACAATCTTTAATGAAATTACGTTAATAATTCTGCTTTTAAATCTTAACTACAATTCTTCGATGGGGACAATGGGATTCATTGTCGTTCGTGATACTTTAACTATAATCAGAACACGGCCTAAGAGAACCATCCTTTTTTTTCTCTTATTTTTTTTTTACAATTTTTTTTCCAATGTTACTTTCTACAAATTCCCTATCTGCATTTCCCTAGCACAACATGCTATTGATTACGCTACTAAAGGCTACACAACTCGTTTATTGTGCAGTCGATCTAATACTAATATTACTATCAGTGACAACTTTTAGCAATCACGTCGGCTCTAGGCGGGGTAGGGTTTCCCACCTCCGGGGGTGTGAAGGGTATCCTCTCATCACATCCCCATAATGTCCCAAGACACTATCCTGTAACTGTCCCTCTCTCTCTGCCATACGGTTGAGATGTTCCCGTTTCCTATGCAATTTGTTCACAGGTCAGCAACTCTATTAGTGCCAGCAGCGGTGCCGGCGATCGCTACTGATGCTATTAGTTTGCTTGTATCTTCTTCACATCGAGCCTGGATTCTCTTACTGGTTTGCTGGCTGTCATCTGACGTCTATTAGCTATTCCTTATTCTAACATTGCTTCATCCTATCCATACCTTAGGCAGGTATCGTGACTTCCTTCACGGGTCGAGGTTGGTAAGGGAATTTCTGCACTATTCACCTTGTTAATACCATCCCTCTACTCTTCAATAGGTCGCGATCAGAAGTAGGAGT
>NC_061110.1:41316149-41338649 GCF_015104395.2 Macrobrachium nipponense | reverse complement strand
AGCCAATGAAACGCAGCGCCTATCAGACAGAGCACGTGGGACACAATAAATACCGCCGAACGACCCCATTCTAATCAGTTCACGCTCACCTTTCCTTGAAAATGAACCGATGATACGGTTGGAAACGTTGGAATTCCGTTACGCCCTTAGACTAAGATTTTTTAACCACTTTTGTTATCATATCAATAAATTATTATTTTTAGAAAACATTTCCTTAACCGAGATATGAACATCGGCCAGCTATTAGCAAATATCAGCCCTGATGAGAAGAGAATAATAAGAAGAATTGAAAAGACCATATATAAAATCAATTCCACTGATGCTGCCATCATCTTTAACAAAACATGTTTGAGAGAGGGTCTCCTACCTTCATATACTACTCTACGGCTACATGACCCATCTGCACAGGAAGATCCGGGCACTAGGAGCTTCAGGAGGACCCTGCTTCAACGTCAACTTTCGGCGAAGGAACGAGATAGAGTCGCACTCCAGGATGAGATGAAGAACTTGCACACCGAGTGGGACAACCTCCGTCCCAATAACAGCAGGAACCCTGTAGCAGCACATCCGAGTGTCCGGGAAGGCGATGCTAATTAGGGAACGGCCAACAGAGACGATGATTCCACCCAGGAACGGGCTCACCCCACCGCCATCATGGAATGCCTGCACCGCCTAGAAGAGAAGGATGCCGAAAAGAGAATGAGGACGATAACTAAGAAGCTGGTCGCCTTCAACGGAGGAAAACTACGGCTCCTGCAGAAGAGAGAAGAATACATTAACCTGACCGACTACGTACCTACCGCCGAACAAGACAGAATTCTACATATGGGACTGAATTGCCATTTCTCCATCCGACTGAGGCCCATGGAGAAACGCCTTGAGATCGAGTACCTGCTGGACACCATACACAAGCATGAAGATCAAGGCATCATACGTACTACGGACGCCCTGCAGCCCCTCCTCTTGGCCGAGGCCCTCACGGAACGCGGTGATTACAAGAGTGATGTGATCGACAGGCGCCTGAGGGAAGCTGCCAAAGAACTCCGAGCGAAAGAGGATGTCACCGTCCGTCGGGCCGATAAAACCGCTGCATTTGTACTCGTCCGCACTGAAGAATACCACCACAAGTTGGATGAGATACTGGCAGACAGCAGCAAATTCCAGAGAATCACCAAGAACCCGGTAGATGACATTAAACGTGAGGCTAATAGGATTATTGAGACTGTCAATGCAGCTTCCAATGCCCTTCACTTGCTGCCGATCGTAGGGGACTACGACCTTGGCTATATATATGGGAACGTTAAAACCCATAAACCAGGGAACCCGTTACGCCCCATTATTAGCCAAATTCCCGCTCCTACATACCAGCTTGTGAAGAAATTGAATACTATTTTCACTCCTTATGTTCCAGATGACCACAGTTTGAAGTCATCTGCCGAGTTCTTAGAAGCCCTGAAAACGACACCCCCCGGAGGAGTATTTGCATCGATGGACGTGGAGTCCCTTTTCACGAACGTCCCCGTGGATGAAACAATTCAGATAATCCTGGATCGTGTATATAGAGACGACTCCACGCCCCCATTAAACATCCCTGAGCATGCCCTCCGAAAACTCCTTGATATTTGTACAAAAAAGGCCCCTTTCTCCACCCACAGAGGACATATGTACACACAGAAAGACAGTGTAGCGATGGGTTCTCCCCTCGGAGTACTTTTCGCGAACTTCTACATGGGTGCTGTGGAACGTTGGGTATTCGCCAACATCGAGAAGCCGTCTATGTACGTCCGGTATATTGACGACACTTTCATCAGCGCCAGCACAGTGGAAGAAATAGAGCGCCTGCGACAAGCCTTCCACGACCACAGCAGACTCAACTTTCACCATCGAACATGCCACCTGACCGTCACCTCCCCTTCCTGTGACGTCCTCGTCGGGCAACAAGAGGAGCGCTTCATAACACAGGTGTATACGAAACCCACGAACCTGCGCATGTGCCTGAACGGCGAGAGCGAGTGTCCAGAGAGATACAAGCGCACTGCGATCAGCGCCTTCATCAGGAGAGCTCTCTCACACTGCTCTTCGTGGAAGGACACGCACACTGAATTAGAATGTGTTGCCCAAGTTTTAATTAACAACGGGTATTCCAACCGGGACATCATAGAAAGGAACGTCTCCCCCACGGACCCTGCGAAAAAAGTGAAATTAATAATTTACTACAAGAGCAAGAAGACCAGTGGCCTGACTATGAAAAACAAAAAAATCCAGCCCCCGTGATGCAGACCCTCTCAAGAAAACTAACGTTGTCTACGAGTACAAATGCCCTGTCTGGGAATGCCCCGGCGCTTACATTGGTATGACGACTATGCGATTTTCGAAGAGGATATCCTGCCACGCTCAGGAAGGCGCCATCCATAATCATGCTAAAAACGTCCACGGGAAGGAGAGACCCAGCCTCAACACCACTCAAGAGACTTCACTCCTCCCGACGGTGGCGCGTAGGGCGCCGCCCGCCAGCACCATACAGCCAATCGAACAGGCCAATCAGGTGCCCCTGTCTATCGGCAATGACCTTCCCAATACTACGCTCCCAGTCTCCAGCGTCTGCATGCGAAGAGCAGTGCGAGCTTCCACCTCTGCAAGACGGCCTGACTCAGGGACTTAATCCTCTGTTCAGCCAATGAAAACGCAGCGCCCATCAGTCAGAGCACCTGGGACACAATAAATACCGCCGAACGACCCCATTCTAAATTGATACTCTGAAAGGAATCGCACCTCAGAGCCTCCCTGGACACACACACACACACACAGAACACCAGACCACAACAGACAACAGCAGCTCCCACTACCCAGCAGGGATCAAGGTCCTTTGCTGCTGCAGTTAGGGGGTCGCAGCAAGCCCCCAAAAACACACAGACACACCCCCAGCATAAGACACAGTCCTATGCTGCTGCAGCTGGAGGGCCTAGACCCAACCAGAACTCAAAAATCAGCCTCAACCTCAGAAAAGGAACACAAAACACTCCCCAAACCACACCCAGACCAACACACACCAACGAAACAAATAACAAACACTAGAAGAAAAATCAGTTTCTCAGAATCGGCCAAGCCAACAAACACATACATCTTAACCTCCCCGGTTCCCGAAACCCGACCTATCCTCCTCACTCCAAATCCTAAAACTAGCTCCACTGTTCCTGCTCCCCACCAAAGCCATATAACCCAGTCTCCCTCCTCCTCCTACCCCACAAATCAACAGGTTTGAAGTTCGCCCAGAACTAAAACAAGACAAATACATCGCACAGACTCAAGACCTCACAAATCTACTGGTGCAAATGCTATTCAAGTTTGCAGAACTAACAGGATCAAACTTCTCAGAGGAAATAGCTAAAGAAGTGGTCGACAAGTGCATAAGAACGTCCAGAGGACTCTTTGCATCACCATGCCTACACAAATAAATAACAACAGTGCAAATGGCACTACAAACACACCCGGTGTCAGTTTCATCCCAAGTAACAGTACCAGGTACATCTCCAGTGCCAGGGCCAACCTCAGAGTTGGTAGTCAAGGCACATCAAGTGTAAATGACGAGTTAGGAAACAACAACAACACAATCAGAACAAATGACTGCAGAGACACAGACACTATAAAAATCCTCCAGTGGAACATTCTAAGTGCAAACAATAAATACGCATTCCTGCAAGCATACACAAAAACAAATAACTATGACATCATAATGTTACAAGAAACTATTGTAAGGGAAAACACCAAATTCTCATTTAAAGGGTACAAAGTGTACAAAACACCATACACAGACACTAAAAGAGGACTAATCACCCTGGTTAAAAACACAATCCCCTCAAAGAAGGTAGACAACATCCCTTGCGGAGATGATGTAGAATCACTCAGTGTAAAGCTCACACTTGCAAACACAACACTGACGGTACACAACATATACAGGGCTCGAGACAACACATTTGCAGGGGAAGCACTCTTCAGTGCAGCGACACAGGAAAACACACTAATTGGGGGAGACTTCAATGCACATCACCCAAGCCTGAACTTTACACAACAAACAAACACAACTGGAAGACATCTACACCAGTTATCACGTGAATTCCCAGAGGTGTGCCTATTAAACAGTGGAGAGCCAACTCACCTAAAAGGAGGAAGAAGCTAGATCTTACCTTCACAAACTCCGCCCTCCCTAAGGAGCAAGCAACATGGAAGCTGCATGATACCCTCACAAGCGACCACATAGCCATTGACATTGGCCTACGGCTCAAAAAGCTGCCCCCCTACCACCACCACCAGAGAGATGGAACCCCAAGTTTGCAAACTGGGCTACATTCGAAGCCATAATGACGAGATGGGCGAGGGACTACCTTGAAAACCCTGCAAACGACATAGAACTCTTCTTTGAAGAGTTCATCAGTAAAATCAGAGAGGCAGCAAACATGTCCATGCCAAAGATCAAACAATCCAAGATCGATCTCAAAGATGCATGGTACTACTGTGAAAGAGTCAAAGAACTCAATGCCAGAGTCGACAGAGTCCAGAAACTCTTCAGACGGGAACCATCTGACGAGATGCACAGACTTCTCAGAGAGGTAATAGCCCACGCAACTGAAGAGACAAAAGAAATCAAACAACAGGCATGGTATGATTGGTGTGCAAACATCAGCAGACAAACTCCAGTAACCCAGATCTGGAGATTCCTTGCAAAAATTGCAGGGAAAGGAAAGGAAGAACAGCGCAAAGCACCCATCCCAACCCACAAGAAGAGCTGACAATATAGCCAGAAACTTCGCAGAAAGGAAACCATCAAAATCCCACAACCTTTCCCAAACAACACGGGAAAAATAAATAAAATTTCCCCAGCAAGGTGGAGGGAAATCAATACTGCCTGCAACACACCTGATGACACAGACACACCCTTCACTGTGGAAGAACTAAACAGTGCACTCAGCAAGGGGAAAAGAGACACAGCCCCTGGAGCAGATGCAATCACTTAAAGCATGCTGAGACACATGGGAGACTCTGCCAAACAGGTATATCTACTCCTGGTAAACAGGACATATGCAGAGCACACCAGGCCAAAGAACTGGCAACAGCAAGACACACAACCAATACCTAAGCCAAAAGAGGAAGGCACATATAGGCCGATATCCCTCATTAGCTGCACTGAAAAGGTTGCAGAAAGAATGGTTCTAAACAGACTACTATGGAAAGCAGGGCCCCTACACCATAGGCTCTAAATGGCAGAAAATCCATAGTGGTCTTCTTAGATATAGAAAAAGTATATGAATTAGCCAATGCAGCAACTATCCTCTCCTCCCTAGTCCGAAAGAGATCAAAGGCAACCTGCTTACATGGACAAAAAGGATACATGCAAGACAGAGAAGCAAGAGTAGTTTCCAGGCAGAATGTCAGAATATACTCTCTTGAACAAAACGGCCACTCCTCGGGGGGCATTCTAAGCCCCTTCTTATTCAATGTCCTTATGGAAAATGTAGCCTGTCTCAAGCTACCACAAGGAGTAGAGGTCTTCATATATGCTGACGATGTTTGCATCATCAGCTCCGGCCCTCAAAGACAGCTCCAAAAGATGCAAGAAGCCTTGCAAAAACTTGAGGACAAGTGCACACAACTGGGACTCAAAATCAACAGAAATAAGACAAAAGCCATGGCAATAAAACATGATCAAAATCCACCCAACCTTCTACCTGAAAGGAGACGTCATAGACTGGTGATAGCCTACACATATCTGGGAGTCTGCATTGCAGATTCACTATCTCCTGAGAAGGAAATACAGCTCCTCCAAGCCAAAACAAAAATAGGGCTTAATGCCCTAAAGAAAATCATGTCACTACAAGAAGGTGCGACATACCATCTGTTCAGGAAGTTCTACATACAAACCATCAGAGCACAAGTAGAATACGCAGCACCAGTCCTGACAAATCTCAGAAAGGATCAACAGCAGAGGCTGGAAGTCATCCAAAATAATGCAATGAGACTTATACTTGGAGCCCCAATGTGGACAAGAATTTGTCTCTTGAGGGCAGAGACACAACTGCAGTCTCTCAAGCACAGGATAGGCCAAAGAAATATTGCCATTCTGTTCAAAACCATCAGAAACGACAGAAATGGACCACACAAAAACAAAATGCAAGCGTGTATAAACCTGCATGAAGAACTAGACCCGCCCAAAACCTATGCGGGCTGTATACTCCAGACACTGAGAGAACTGGGTATGCAGGACACAGTGAAACACATAACAAAGGATGTCCCACCTGAGGGATACCAAAAACCACCTCCCTGGGTCGAAGACCCAATCCGGCATAACTTCACAATACTACCGGCAAGCAAAGCACTGTGCACAGCAGCACAAATGAAAACTGCAGCAGAAGAAGCAATCAGGAACACAGCAGCTGAAAACATATATTACACTGATGGCTCAGTTGACCCAGAAGCTCCAGCAACTACAGCAGCAGTGGCTGCCCAAGACTTCAAAGGAAGCTGGAGGCTATCCAACAATGCCTCCATACTACAAGCGGAACTAATAGCAATCTTAAAAGCCTTAGAAAATTCCAATTTAAAAGGAGGAGGACACACAGTGCATATTGACTCCAAAGGAGCAATACTTGCTATCAAAAAGCGACAAACCCAAAAGAAAATGTGACACTGATAACAGCATAAAATCAGTGGCCAATTCACATCAAGCTGCTGGCAGGAAAGTCACACTAAACTGGATACCCAGCCATGTGGGAATCCAGGGAAATGATGAAGCTGACATCCTTGCCAAAAGTGCCCTCAGCTGCAGTACAGTAAGCATAAAAGTGCAACCATCCATAACACACCTAAAGGAAATGGCAAAAAGCTATGCCAAACTCCAAGAAGAGAGTGAAGTACGACGTCACTATCTACAAGAGTCATGGACGTCCAAGTGGTATGTGGATTGTCACAAATCTAACACCACATGACATCACAAAACAAACCACTAGAAAACTCTCAGTCATCACACACAGATTAAGGCTAGGATACCTGTGCACCTGGCAAATGATAGGAAATGAGGGCAGGTTATGTCAGTACTGTGACCGAGAGGCAATCCAGCCCCTCGAGCACTACTAATAGGACTGCCCAGAGACACAGTCTTTCAGATTGAGCCTAACTGAAATAGAGCTGACACCGGCACAGATCACCAGACACATCTAAAATAACATAGGGACACATGGGAATCTCCTAATGTCTCACCCACCTCCCAGGTAAAAAGATGAATCACACGGCATTTCTCCATAGACACATGGGAATCTACCTATTGTCTTGCAAACATAAAACCAATGAAAGTACACAATGCAAACAAAACCCCTCTACTCACTGTTTGCAATGGGAGTCATAAACATCTTTGGGAGCATATGTATAAGTGTGAGTATGCATGAACATGTATATACTATAATTATTGCTTAATGTTGGTTTGATATATATTGCAATATTTTCAGATGCTACACACATGTATATATATTGTGCCTAAAATGTTTACAGGTAACGCCTTTCTTTCCCTCAAACTAAAACTCGCTTCCTTCTTCCTACTCAGCACTCTCCAGCTAGGCTGAGTCTCACTGCTATAAAACTTTCTCTCCTACTGATGGGTACCGTAAGGTTCAAAGGGGTTGCAATCCTGCCTGTCACCCTATCTCCTTTCTAAAAACTAACCGCCAAAGCACTGTTTTTTGTATCTTACAGATATTCCAGTTACGGGCTGCTCTAGAGCAGAGCCCGTGCCAGCACAAGCTGGCTTAATCTCCAACAACAACAACAACCCATTCTAATCAGTTCACGCTCACCTTTCCTTGAAAATGAACCGATGATACTGTTGGAAAACGTTGGGATTTCGTTACGCCTTATAGACTAAGATTTGTTAACCACTTTTGTTATCATATCAATAAATTATTATTTTTAGAAAACATTTCTTTAACAGAGATATGAACATCGGCCAGCTATTAGCAAATATTAGCCCTGATGAGAGGAGAATAATAAGAAGAATTGAAAAGACCATATATAAAATCCATTCCAATGATGCTGCCATCATCTTTAACAAAATAATAATAATAATAATAATAATAATAATAATAATAATAATAATAATAATAATAATAATAATAATAGATGAAGGACACGATCAGGAAAGAATATATGCAGAGACTCAAGGCGATACTCAAGTCAAAACTCAACGCCGGAAATATGATAAAAGCCATAAACACATGGGCGCCAGTTAATCAGATACAGCGCAGGAATAGTGGAATGGACGAAGGCAGAAGCTCCGCAGCATAGATCAGAAAACCAGGAAACATATGACAATACACAAAGCACTACACCCAAGAGCAAATACGGACAGACTATACATAACACGAAAGGAAGGAGGGAGAGGACTACTAAGTATAGAGGACTGCGTCAACATCGAAAACAGAGCATGGGACAATATCTGAAAAACCAGTGAAGACGAGTGGCTAAAGAGTGCATGGGAAGAAGGACTAATAAAAGCAGACGAAGACCCAGAAATATACAGAGACAGGAGAAAGACAGACAGAACAGAGGACTGGCACAACAAACCAATGCACGGACAATACATGAGACAGACTAAAGAACTAGCCAGCGATGACAATTGGCAATGGCTACAGAGGGGAGAGCTAAAGAAGGAAACTGAAGGAATGATAACAGCGGCACAAGATCAGGCCCTAAGAACCAGATATGTTCAAAGTACGATAGACGGAAATAACATCTCTCCCATATGTAAGAAGTGCAATACGAAAAGTGAAACCATAAACCACATAGCAAGTGAATGCCCGGCACTTGCCACAGAACCAGTACAAAAGAGGCATGATTCAGTAGCAAAAGCCCTCCACTGGAGCCTGTGCAAGAAACATCAGCTACCTTGCAGTAATAAGTGGTACAAGCACCAACCTGGAGTGATAGAAAACGATCAGGCAAGATCCTCTGGGACTATGGTATCAGAACGGATAGGGTGATACGTGCAAACAGACCAGACGTGACGTTGATTGACAAGGTCAAGAAGAAAGTATCACTCATTGATGTCGCAATACCATGGGACACCAGAGTTGAAGAGAAAGAGAGGGAAAAATTGGATAAGTATCAAGATCTGAAAATAGAAATAAGAAGGATATGGGATATGCCAGTGGAAATCGTACCCATAATCATAGGAGCACTAGGCACGATCCCAAGATCCCTGAAATGGAATCTAGAAAAACTAGAGGCTGAAGTAGCTCAGGACTCATGCAGAGAGTGATCTAGACAAACGGCACACATAGTAAGAAGAGTGATGACTCCTAAGGAGGCAGGATGCAACCCGGAACCCCACACTATAAATACCACCCAGTCGAATTGGAGGACTGTGATAAAAAAAAAAAAAAAAAAAAAAAATTAATAATAATAATAATAATAATAATAATAATAATAATAATAATAATAATAATACTCGTACTGACAGCATATTTATTCATGAGTGTCTGTGAGATGGAAAAGTGATCGGTAAATACAGACAAAGGCACTGGACTAAAAGTAAATGGTATGCAAATTATTGAGAGACCAAAATGAATGCTCTAAGCGTTAGGAGGCCATGACCTCAGCAGAATGAACAAAGAAGTTATTTATACATCGGTAGACGATTTCATTATTGTATTATCAACTTCTCCGTCACGGGATTTATGATGCGAAATATATGTTAAAATTGTACAAGTTAATTATTAAATATATCAAACCTGTAATTGTTAAAATGCTGAGGGTATGCTGAGAGGTAGAAGAAAATATCTCTAAAATTAAATAATGGTGTTGTAAAACTGTTGACGCCTGAAAGCGAACGTCGGTAGTTTGATGAAAGGAGTGAAAACTGATACGAAGAAGTGATAAAACAAGCTTATGCCCCAAAACGCTTTCGAAAAAAATATAAATAAAGAAAAAGAATGAAGATCTGTTTTCTTAGAGAGACTGAAACTGGAGACGGGATTGATTATTAATATCTAAGAAAGGTTACAGATTATGAGGTGGGAAATGATAGACACAGCTTTATTGTTGGTCGGCCGTTCGCATGTAATAAGAAATGGACCAATAAGAATAACGCCGTAGAGATTAAAGGGAAATAAAGCATCGAATAATTATTGTGTATCATCAGTGATTGCAGTCTAGGCTTTTCGAATCATTTCAGATGTTAACTACGTTTCTGTAACAAAAACTTTCCTTAGGTTTATGAGTATAGTATTGAGAAAACTCTCTCTCTCTCTCTCACTCTCTCTCTCTTTATGTTCAGGAAATCTTGGTAAAGGTTCTGATAAGCAATTAAATTGATGAAAGAAAAGAAAAAGAAGAAAGAAAGGCATATATGTATATATATATATATATATATATATATATATATATATATACACAATGTATATATATACATATATATATATATATATTATATATATATATATATATATATAAATATATATATATATATATATATATATATTATATATATATTTATATATGTATGTGTGTGTGTGTGCGCGCGCGCGTGTATATGTATGTGTGTGTGTGTGTGATTTTCAATGCCTTTATCAATGAAAGTTTACCCTATTGCCAATCAATAAACCTGTAATGAGACGGTGTTCTGTTTTAGACGTTATAAATTTTTCATATTTTAGATGGCAGAAAGGATGAATGGCAGATTCGCATTTCAATCACTTTGGCTGAAAAAATAAAGGCAAAGTTGCGAAACGTAAATTGACTGGAGTCTAGCCTGATTCCAAAAGGGGTTTTGTGTATCTGGTTTATTCGTGAACAAGGAAAAGTAAAGTACTTTCGGAAAATGGTTTCATTCCCTTATCGTTTAGACCGTTAAGAAAGTACGAAGTTGCGTCAATGTCAGCGACATGCAATTAATTGTTCCTGGCTAAAACTTCGAAAATACATTTTACACAGACAGCCGGCACCGATAACTCAAGTCTGCTCTAGACATCTTCTAAATAGTTTTCGCTTCATCAGCTGCATCATTTGACTACTTTATTTATTAAAATTTAATCATGTTTAAAAAACACTATTATCATTATCATTATTAGGAAGGAGGCCTTCTCTGAGGGCAGTAGCATTGAACATTGTAGCTGTTTCAACGGCATTTAATTTATATAGAATTTTCTCAATTCTTCTCATTGTCTTTTTCTCATCAGCATGTAGCTGGTGTATCAGGTTTCCTAAGGACATATAGAAGTATTAGGAGTAGAGGTAAAGATACTGCTTTATATGTATTTATAGCAGGCAAGGGCATGTACAATCGGTGGGTAGGTCGGCAAGCAGGGGTTCTAATTGGTCGTTGGATGGTGGCGAAATCTTTCCCTGAGGCGTTGAGATGATCTAGGTCCATCCGGGGTTGTTGGCGTGGGTTGGGTGTTGGTTGGGGTACCTACCACCTGGGTGAAAGGTACTGTGACACGTCATCCGCTCGCTATCTCCCTCTATCTCTCTCACTTACTCTCTCTCTTTCTCTCTCTGCTTGTTACTCTCTCTCTCTCTCTCTCGTGACGGTATATGGAGTCAGTTGGTTTCTTCTTATTCCTTCTTATGATGGTAGGAAGAAATTCTGTTTCTTCTACCGTGTTGATAATCAGCTTTTTCTCTATGTGTAGTGCCTCGAGGTAACGTAGAAGCCTCCGGTCCGGTGCATGCACTGGACTGGAGACTTCTACATTATCTCGAGGAACTACACTTATTAGAGAAAAAGCAGACTATCAGCGCGGTAAAAGAAAGAATTTCTTCTTACCATCATAAGAAGAAATACAAGAAACCAACCGACTCCATATACCGTCACGAGAGAGAGAGGAAGAGAGATTGAGAGAGAAAAAAGAGAGAGGAACAAGCAGAGAGAGAGAGAGACGAGAGAGGAGAGAGAGGAGAGAGAGAAGGGGGGGGGGGGGACAAGGAGAGAGAGAGAGTAAGAGAAAGAGGGTGAGAGCGAGCGGATGACATGTCTCCTGGACGGCTTACAGTACCTGCCACCGAGGTGGTAGGTACCCCCCAACCAGCGCCAACAATTATATGTCCTTAGGAAACCTGATTCACCAACTACTGGCTGATGAGAAAAAGATGATAAGAAGAATTGAGAAGATTCTATATAAATTAAATGCCGCTGAAACAGCTATAATAATAATAATAATAATAATAATAATAATAATAATAATAAAATAATAATACTTACTTTACTTTATCCTCCCGCCACTTGCCAGTGGCATAAGGCTGATACAGTTCCTCTCCATCTGTCTCTATCCCGAGCCATTTTCCTTGCTTCCTCTAAGTTTTGGATTTCATCCTCAAGATCCCTGACAATTATGTCTATCCACCTCGTTCTTGGTCTGCCCAGCGGTCTTCTTCCTATTTGTACTGCTCTCAGTGCTCTCCTGAGGTCTCTATTCCCATCCATCCTCTCAACATGTCCAAACCATTTCAGCCTTCCCCTCAATCTCACCCTGATGTCTTCATTTCTAACATCCCATTTAATGCCAAGTATCCTTCTCAGCAGCTTCATCTCAAAAGCATCCAACCTTTTCTCCTCTGTTCTGGTCAGTGCCCAGGTGGACGAGCCATACATCAGGACTGGTAGTACTACTGCATTGAATATTCTCATCTTAGTTTTCAAGCTGATTTCATGCCTTGACCAAACGTTTTTTCTCAGAACCTCAAAAGCTCTTGCTGCTCCTAGTTTTCTTCTTTGTATATCTTCAATTTGCCTCCTGTCTGCTGTTACTACACTTCCCAAGTAAACAAACTTCTCAACTTGCTTGAGTTCCTGTCCTCTGATTGTCATATCCTCCATGTGCACCCAAATCATCATCCTTACTCACAACCATGATCTCGCTCTTCTTTGTGCTGATGTTCAGCCAAAATCTGTGTCTCTGTCTCCATCCTCATTACCATACCTACCAGCACCAGCCACGTATCAGCAACCAACGCAACATCATCAGCAAAGTCCAAATCCATAAAAATTTCTCCACCAATACTAGCCCCTCTGTTTTCATTCTCCATCACTCTTCTCATTATGTGGTCAATATATACATTAAACAAGGTGGGTGACATAACATCTCCTGTCTTAGCCCACTTCCAACTGGGAACCAGTCACTTTGCTGTCCATCCAGCTGTACACAGCTGCACACTCCTTGGTACCAGTTCTTTAGTATCCTTATCACTTCAGTGATATACCATAGTGTCTGCCACTCTCCACATTCCATCTCTCCATATGAATCATACGCTTTCTACAAGTCTATAAAAGCACAGAATATTGGCTTTGCATACTCTCATCTCTTCTCAATTATCTGTCTTAAGGTGAAAATTTGATCCACTGTTGACCTTCCACTTCTAAAACCACACTGCTGTTCTCTAAGTTTCTCTTCTACTATAGGTCTTATTCTGTTAAGTATTACTCTCATGAATATCTTCCCTGGGACTGACAGTAAACTTATGCCCACGATAGTTACCACACTCCCTTTTGCTTCCCTTATGTTTATATATTGGTATCATAATTGCCTTTTTCCAATCACTTGGTACCACCTCTGTTTTCCAAACTATGTTAAAAACAACTCTTAATGCCTCTATCATCCTTCGTCCTCCTGCTTTTAGCATCTCTGCAGTTATACCGCACACGCCAGCAGTTTTTCCATTTTTTACAGATTTTAAGGCCTCTTTCACCTCTTTGCACTAATATCTTCCTCTTGTACCTCCAGTGCCTCGTTTAAATCTGCAATGCTCTTTTTTTTTTTTTTATCCCAATACCGGGTAGTATCAACATTTAGGAGTCTTTCAAAATACCTTGCAAACAGATTCCTTTTCTCCATTTCGTCTGTGACCAAGTTCCCATCTTCATCCAACATCCCATGCACTCCCCTCCAAACTTTTTCTTGGCTTGCGTTCCTCAAGAATCTCACAGCTGCAAACATAGCCCTGCTCTCGCCAATTTCCATAGCTACTGCAACTTTGGTAGCTCTTTCTTTCCAAAACATGTTTTGGTCATGCTTCATCCTATCACTTAGTTCTCTCAGCTTTCTATTTCTTCGTCTTTTTAGTTGTTGTTTCTTCTCTAGGTCTTGTTTATCGTCCACTTGAACTCTCAACCTTTGTTGCTCTTCACTTAAAACTTTTGCTTCATCACTGAACCAAGGTTTGCTGTTAATTCTCTTATAACCTAACACCTCTGTTGCTACGTCCTTAGTATCAGAACTTAATATTGCCCATGATTCCTCTGAATCCATATCCATATTTTCCATACCAATTAATGCCGCAAATTTGCCTCCTACCTTCACCTCATACTGTTGTTTAACTCTTTCATTTCTCAAATTATCCACATCAAACTTTATAGTTCTCCTTTTTTCTTGATTGGCCTGTATCTTTATTCTAATCTTTGATATTACGAGTTTGTGGTCAGAAGGAACACGGCGGCAGCCCCTAAAAGTTCTGGTGTCTAATATAGACTTCTTCCATTTCTGATTTACAATAACATAATCTATCAAATTTTGTACCAATCCATTTGGCGACACCCATGTAGTTTTGTGCTCTAATTTATGGTTGAAATATGTGTTTGTTATAGATAACCCAGATGCACCACATAGCTCTAGGAGTCTTCTCCTATTATCATTTCTTACTCCAATTCCAAATTTTCCAATTGTTCCCTGAAAGCCATCATACTCTCTTCCTACTTTAGCGTTAAGATCCCCCATCAGCAACAACATATCATGTCTTCTAACCTTCTGTATAACTCCAGTTAGCTTTTCATAGAATTCATCCTTCTCTTCTCTTCTCCACTCTCTTCAGTAATGCATTCACCTGTATAACGGTGATGTTTGTATATTTACCTTGCAACCTGCAAGTGACTATTCTCTCATCAATACATTCATAATGCTCCAACATTTTTTCAGCTTTCTTACTCAAAGCAATTGCTACACCTCTCTCATGTTCTCCCTGGTCTTTACCAGAATAGATGAACAACACATCCTCTGTTCTTACTTTTCCACAACCAAGCCACCTAGTTTCACTCAATCCAGCAATTTCCAAGTTGTATCTCTTGATTTCCTGTGCCACTAAACTTGATCTTCCTGTCATATACATTGTTCTCGCATTTAGACATCCAACTCGACAACTTTTTTTTGTGTTGTAGTGTGGCCGACTCCCTTCTGGTGAGGCACCTCTGTGACCATCTTCCACCAACCTCCTCCCACCAATGTCTTGAGGGTTTGGGAGGAAAGCATCATATGAGCCAGTTCGAAGTAAGGGACCAAGGTCCATGGCCACCCTGGCTTGGGCCTCATTAGTATCCTCAGGAATTCTTTCATTTTTTAAATAACTTGTTTCATTTACACTTTATTTCGTGTATTCTCTACATTTCCTTTGTAAAAAATCCCCGTAGCTTTGTTGATTGCCCTTTCTCTGAACCATTCCGGGTATGCCAATGCATCAAAGCTTTTACCGATGTAATTTATTTCTTTATCTATCTTGCAAGGGTCACACATTCTCACTACCCTAAGATATAAACATGTTAGAACACCTATTTTTATATCATGAGTGAGAAAAGAGAAGAAATGAATAAATGAGTTTATATATGTGGGCTTTCTATATGTGCTGAATTCATATCCAGTTTCTTTCCTTTCTATCTGTATGTCTAAAAAGGTCAGTTTATTATCATTTTTCTCTAAAGTAAATAGGTTGTTGTTATCAAACCTATTGAGTTCGTCTAGAAAAGTTTTTATTTCACTTTCATCATCTTGCAGAATGGGAAAAATATTATCCACATATCTCCACCAACCTTTCAATTTAAAGTTAGGGACATTAATATTAGGAACTATAGTGCGTTTACTTTTCTAAGATCGCTATGGTGTGGCTCGTACAGATATCATATGCTGCCAAATTTCATGTTATTGTAATCATATTAGCTTCATGGAGTCTACTGAAATAGTTTTCATTTCTTGAAATGTAGTTCTGGTTTCCATCAGATATTTTGACTATACCTTATTTCGTATATTCTTCGTTAAAACCTCATTTTCATTTATGAAAATGAAGATAAGGCATATTTTTCCCCCGGCGAAGCCAGATCTGAGTTTAGGAGACCTATGATTTTTAGGACGATTTAAAAGGTCATGGTTGATATCATTAAAGGCAGAGCCGTATATAGAGGATACTCACTCTCGATCACCCACTGTGATAAGTATGGATATACATCCCAAGTGACACCCGCAAATGCCTTCACCCACCACCTGAGACCAAGGAAATAGTCTATAATGTCCTGAAATGCTTCATTTTATAAAAACAACATGAAGGTCCAATAACTGATGTTGCGAAGGCTGTCCAGAGAACATTTGGATCAACGAAAGTGTCAGAAATGACTATTCGTTGACTTAACAAGGAAGCAAGAGAGACCGGAAATATGGTGGAATCTCCAGTTTTTCAAAAAAGAAAAGAGAAACTGGGTCCTGTACTGACTTGGATGGTTTTGATAAAAAAAAGTTCTGGGTAGAAGGAATTAGTGGATGTATTTTCTTAAAAAAAGAACCAAACAAAACAAGATAGTGAAGGCCAGACACCGGAGCCAACAGGCCATTCAGCGCATCTATAATTATAGAAAGAGAGAGAAGGAATAGCTAAATAGAATCGGGAATGGAAAAAAAAAGTTAACAAGGAAGAAGCAAACCCCTTCCCTCGACTCCCAAGGTCTAAAGCGAATCCTCCTAAGAAGGATTATATCTGCGGGAAGCATTTAATGGGCCCCACCAGAAAAGTAAACGCACTATAGATTGGTCTCGAAATATGTGGGGGAAACAGGTAGTATCCAAGAACACAGAAAGGCAATATAGCTTAACTCACAGGGGAGTGCTATAGCTAGGCATTGTTGGAAAAGGACCACAGGATGGATTTTAAAAACAGTAGGCTTATATACAAAAACAATAACATCAGTCAAAGGAAGTTAGTGGAAGGAGGCATTCAACAGAGAGATAGAAGTCATAGAAGGAAACAAACGTTTCACCTCACAAGATCCTATACGCCGAGCTATGGTATCAAAAGAAGCTAAGATTGACCCTTCTGACCTGGAGATTAGGTTTGCTGCCCAACAGACTAATGGTGACCACTCACTTACCACAAGGGTTAATCCCATTGACCATCAGCTAAGGATATCAGAACGACAAGAGGGGATTAACAACTCTCAGAGAATGGAAACCAGGACACCCATCACATAAATGACAGGTCAACAAGAAGTTCCAGAAGACTGCTGACCCTTAACCCAGTCTAACAACCTACACATCTCTTGAGAAAGGGCTACAGATAGGTGCTGAAAGTAGTCGAGTGTTAACTAAAATACTGTGTAAATACTTACAACTAAACAAGTTATACTTAGTAATTTTTTGGGTTTCTTTTTCCATCTTCAGAAGAAAACTGAAAGAACTTTTTCTTTGGTTCAGTGTGGTGTTCATTAGAAGGAAGTAACAGAAGGTAATGGGAAATACAGAAGATGATACCACTTATTTAAAAAGAAAAGATAAATGAATAAATTAAGACTAAATAGAAAAAAATTCACGTAAATTATTAAATACACAAGGAGCATTGTATAAGGGTAATAATGCATTGCATTTTCGTTGTTCCACAGTCCAACGGTGTGAGGAGTAACGGACTTCTGGAACTAAACCGTTCAAACAGCGAGGCACATTTACTGAATATTGGTGCTGCTGTTTAGCTAATCTCGTAGCTCTTGGCAGGAAAAGGGAATCAAGAATCAATTATACGTATGAAAGATCTCTGTTAAAATACAACTTATGAAAAACTGACAAACTAGAGAGCATCCATCTATGGTCCAAGTCATAACTGCTAAAATTAGAAAACAGAAACCTAACCCCCACGAGAGATAAATCTCAGGAAGAAGAAGACATCCACCGGCGAGCAGTGTTCTAGTGAAGGAGGGACAAATAACTCAAACCAAGCTGGATTGATTTTTTCACTGTTATACTGAATACTACCTAACTTTCGCGCGGTATTTGCTGAAACTTTCATGAGACGTTCTCAAAAGTAAGATGTGAATCGAAATTTACACCTAGAATTAAAGCTCCAAATTCATTCAGCAGAATCCCATCAACCTGCAGGAGAGGATGGGGTGGAAAATCTGCTCGGGATCTGCTAATACGTTTTACTGAAGTTCAGCCTCATACCCCACTGACTACCCCATTCACTAATCCGGTCCATGTCACGATACAGACTAAGGGGTTATCGGCATCTTGAACAATCTTGTTTTTCAGGCCAACAACCATATCAGTTGTTTACACTAAAATAATAGTGGTTCAAGAACGGTACCCTGTGGCACTCCAGACACAAAAGATCTAGGTTCACTAAAGATCCCATCAACAGCAACTCGCTTTTGCTTATTTGTAAAAAAATCTTGAAGTCGTCTTAAAATATATGCACCCACTTCAAGAATCTTAATTTGCTCAACCGAAAGCAGCATTAAAATCTATCTGATTTACCAAATTGATTAGAAAAAAAACTGATGATCATGTTTTATATGGTACCAAACCAAGAAAAACCAATGAATTCTGATGAATTGGCCCAATGAGAATGAGATTGATGCTAATGACCAATTGCGTTATATCGACGTAGATGTACGTGGCAACGAATTCGCACAAAATCTCCGACAGTAAAACAGATTTTAAAAAGAAATCTAGTATTACGATGTTAAAAAATTACCTTTAAGACCTCCGTCGTCCACAGCAACTACTTGGATATGATATTCCGGAGTAGTTTCCCTATCGAGGCAGCAAATGGCAGTCCGAACAAGGCCTGTTTCTGGGTGTACAGCAAAGATGGCCTGGCCTGACCGTTCCTCTATGACGTTCTTCTCAATGGAATAAGAGATAAAGGCGTTAGTACCTTCGGCCTCATCGTCGGCATCCCAGGCAGAAACAACTGCTACCGATAAATCTGCGAACAGAAAATATAACCATCACTTAATTTTAGTAGGTTTCTTGACAGGTGCACACAATCTTACTAATTAACAAATTATATGCATACACATACATATACAATATATAACACACACACACGCACACACACACACACACACACACACACACACATATATATATATATATATATTTCTATTATATATATATACTATATATATATATTAATTTTATACTATATTAATCTTATAAAATATAATATAATTATTATATTTAAATATAATATATAATACACAATCACACTAATATTATTATATATTATTATATTATATATATATTATATTATATATAATAATATATAACTAATATAATAAATAAAAAATAATAATATAATATGTTATATTATATATATTAATATATATACATATACATATATATATATATATATATATATATATATATATATATATATATATATATACATTATATGTATATATATATATATATATATATATATATATATATATATATATATATATTATATATATATATATATTAATATATTATTATATATAATATATACATATATATATATATATATATATATAATATATAATATAAATCATTATAATTATATATATAATATATATAATATTATAATATATATGGTATATATATATATATATATACTATATATATATATATGTTATATATACAATTATTATATCATATATATATATATTATATTATAATATAATATTTATTTATAATATAAAATATAAAAATTTAAATATATATAATTAATATATATATATATATATTGGATAATAGCAGGATGGGAAGTGTTTTCGAGAAAGTTTTGGTTGTGATAGGTCATTTGAATGTGAAGTAAGGTGACAAAGAAAGAGATGGTGTCGTGAGTAGTAACTCTGGGGTTTCTTGTGCAGAAGAATTTAGGCACTTGTAGAAATATGTTAGGAAAGGTGTTGTCTTGGTGGACGTATATGGTTCCTAAGGAAAGCTATACACACCTTATATGTGAATGGCAGAAATGGTGAGGAAGTTATTCATTAAATTATCTAGTACGGGTGGAAAGATAGATGCGCAAGTTAATGAATGAAAAGGGGAGAAGAAGAATGAAAGGTCTGTCTGATCACTCTGACTGAAGCAAGTGGTAAGATATATGTACACTGAAGTTGGAAAGAGAAAGGTGAAAATATGGCTATAAGGTTAATTAAGGCAAGTGAGGTTAATAGTAAGGCAGAAAAAAAAACAGCCTACAAGGGAAAAATGGATGAGAGAATGGCTAGGGTTAAAGAAAGAAGCTGAAGGAGTATATGAAGTATGCGTAACAACTTCATTTTGGGCTAAGGACTCATAAGAAGAGCTCGTGAATTTGAGAAAGTGGAAAGAGGAAATAAAACCAAGTGACAGTAGGAATAGATAAGAAGTTCGGCAAAATAAATAAATAAATAAATAAATAAATAAAAGGTTACTCTCCTCTGTCTTAAGACAGAGGAGAGTATTTTACACAATAACACAGACGGATAGATAGATAAGAAGGTGGAACTGGAAAGAATGAATGTAATCAAAAGATGGAGGAGAGAGTACGAAATGATTTGGAAGAACGAATTGAATGTAACGCTGATTCACTCACTCAGAACATCTACTTTTTAAGTGATACTTTTATTCGATGCCTCGCAAGGAATATCAATGCAAACTGCCGTAGTAGTTTATAAGTTTGAATGACCTTAGTACATACACATGAAATTTGTTAGTTATTTTCGCCCAGTTCGGTTTGCAAGTAGGAAAGGCCATAAGAATTTCTGATAAGGTATCTAATTTGTTATTCTTCTTAGTTTTCAATTCTGTTAATTTATAAAGTTAATTTGTTGCTTGTGTATGCTGTTTTAAAAGGAAACAACACCAAAATTCATATCCAACCAACGGGTTATCTATCCCTGGAAAGCTTTACGAGTCCTTCACTGATAACATTTCTAACCTCTCTTCTTAAAAAATATTTGAAACTCTCTTAACGCAAATGCACTTGTACATTGTCTTTTTGTGTTTTTACTCCCGGAACTCAATACTTTTTTCTTGATATTCCTAAACTGACAGGAAAATGTACGTTGAAAAATCATGATAACAAATCACGGCTGAAGATTTTAACAAGTTTGATTGCTACGTAATGCCTTGTAATGTAATATTTAGCTGGTTTAGCCTGAAAATAAAAAGTTTTTGTTGAAAATTAGAGTTTTGTAATCCGTTCACCAGCTTTAAATACCCCGGCCGATTCAGATTTTACCCCGAGAAGGAAAAGTTGGATCTGTACCCCTAATTCAAACAATCTTGTTACAAATTCTTCAATGAAAGAGATATCGTATGTGAGTAATCAGCTTCTTCATAAAAGAAATGTAAAAGTGAGATTTCACATTGTTTTTATTATGTTATTAAAACATTGCTTTAAGTTGTCGCTGATACCATTAGTAGCTAATCTACTGACCTGCTCCTTTGGATATTTCTCAGCTGAAACACTTTATCCCTACCACGCTTACTGCAACATCAGCGATTCCTTTACAACTGGCACACCGCAGGTTGTCCTTTACAGCTACAAAGTCATTCAGTTTCCAGAGCAAATCTACAACTTCTGTGCGTTGTTAAAAGTCAAACAGCTTAGTCAGTCTTCCACGTGCCGCTTTTCCAAATTATCTTGAACTCAAGAATGTTGAAAGGTTCGATATGTCGTAGTTTAATCGGACTGAAAGACAAAATCGCTTGTAAACTGAAATGTTGCTCCTGTTGGCTCCCAAGACTCAGCGCCGTCTCACTTATTGCCTATGCAGTGGTCGGAACACTAAGTGGAACACTTTTTAATCATATACTGACGTTTTACCTTAAGCTATGTTAAAAACATCCACTTATAAACGAGCTAGAAGTTCAGCTTTCGATGAACGCTTGGAAACGTTTGAAAAATATTGATTAGCCTGCGGTTAATGACATCTGTACTTTCATTACCTTTGTTTTAAGCACTTTGTTACGACATTTCAACGGTCTAAAAGTAACTGTGTATAGAAGAAAACTATACTGCGCATCTTACGAGAAATCCAAAGGAAAAAACCTTTATCTACCTCCTTAAAAGAGCGGATGCACTTGACTCTGATAGATCAACTGCAGGTAATTCAGTCGAAATACTTTATAAAAATTCAATAATATCACAGACGTGAACGCCTTCACTTATCAAATGTTTCAGTCAATGTCCATAGACCTCTGAGCGACGGCAAATTCTCTCATTCATTTATTAAACAGCTACTGACATGAATTTCCATGTGAGAGAGAACGTCACTTTCAAGTCAAACATAACAGTGGAAGACATTTTGTCTGTTTATGAGGCACAAGGGTTCTATCCCAAGTGGCTCGTATACGACGTTCTATTACGCTATTTAATCTCTCTCCCAAATTGCTATTGCTTGAATTTCAATTATTGTTATGCAAATTCGTATAACAGCTTTAGCTTCCACCACAGCCAATC